>NW_026585797.1:33730033-33740661 GCF_907164565.1 Psammomys obesus | reverse complement strand
AACTTGCTGCTAGACCTTATTGCGCTGGACCCAGGATAATCTCAGGAGTTGTAGAATGACCACAGTCCCAGATCCTGAGCTATAGTTTGTTTGCTAGGAGCGGCAGGTAGCACTGGAGTTCCGGCACTGTGAAGCCGCTGTGCGCCTCTTTATCCTTCCACTCCACTGCGGCAGGGTGATGGCGGCGTTTGGGGGAGTGCCCGAAAGGATTGGTTTTTCTCAGCCCCAATCTCGGGTTGGGGTACAGACAATGTGGTCTGTGGCAGATTCTGCTGGATGCTTCCTGCCTCCTCCGAAGAGGGAGTAGGGATTTTGAGCTGGGCGCGCAGCTGAGATCTGTGCGCGGCAGGAGCTCAATTGTGATGGCGGCAGGTACCCGCCGAGGTCGGAGAGACCTTCCAGGGAAAGACTGGGTGATGGGTGACCAGTCTGGCAACTTTCCTTCCCCGTTGGGTTTTTTGCGACTGGGACTCCCAGCCTCAGGCACCCATGTGCCCACCAATCAGCTTGGGAAACTGAACGGGACAAGCAGGCTTGCAGCACCAGCCCGGAGACCCAAAGCCCGCGTTAGCCGGGTTCTCTTCCGGGTTCTGGCTGGGCAGCCGAGAGTGGACCTGACCGCTTCCCATGCCGTGGGAGCCTCCCCTCACCTGGGAAACACGATCGATCGCTGTTCTTTTAGGGCCCAGAGTTCAGTCTCCTGGTCACTGCTCGGAGTGTGTTGTCCTGCTTCTCAGACACGGTGTTCTCCTGGTGCCGCCATCTTGGCTCCCCCCAAGTATAGTAATCTTATGTCACATGTAAATACTATGGCAGATACAGAAGATGTAAAAATAATTTAGATTTGGAACATAATGGCTAATAGTTTTGATATGATCCAAGACGTTTTTCTTTTTTTTTTTTCTTAATTAATACAAGTTTATTATCTCATAGCACTATAGATCTAACACAGAATAATCCAACAGAGATTTCATCAGCTTCAATCCAAGAGACCTGAATTAATGTCTTTAGGCTGTAGGTTAAAACTTGCTCTGTGCCTTTTTCCTGCAGGGGATTTAGCTCAGTGGTAGAGCACTTGCCTAGCAAGCACAAGGCCCTGGGTTCAGTCCTCAGCTCTGGGGGAAAAAAAAAAGACAAAATAACAACAGCAAAAAAGACAAAATGACGTTTTTCTTAGTGGCTTTTGCTAGCTATTCCTCTCTTTGGGAGACTGCTGTCCTGCCCACTATGCAGACCCATCTATATCACAAACTAGGAATGAACCTTTCTAGCTATAAGGGACCTTATAATATTTAATAAATTGTTTGTGGCCCCAGGGGGAAAAAAGAAAATCAAGTGCTGTCAACCTGGATCAGAGTTTGGGGAGTCTAATACGAGGCAGTTCATTGTCAGCATATTTAAAACAGTAGAATTTAGGAAAAGGTTTCGAGGCAACAATCAGTTCAGTCAGTTCAATTCCATGTGCACAGTAAAGCTTAAGATACAACTCTTTTGCACAGTGCATATGACCATGAGGGTAGGATCTATAGCTAAAAGGCCTAGAATCTAGTGTGGTTTCTTACCAATGACATAGAGATCATTAGGCCATAAAGTGACAGCTACTTTATGGTTGGGTAATGGTCTAGGAAAAGAAGAGTCTGGAATAGTCATTCTGGGGGATTTGGATGATTTCTGTCCTTTCAGAGAGCAAAAAGATCACCAGGTTGTTAGCAACCTCCGTTCTCAGCTTTCTGGGTAGAATGCAGGCATGTGATTTTATCTCCTCCATAGTGAGATACCCCTGCAATATTAACATTCGTGGTTCTCTGTGTACTCAAGGACCTCTGTACCCCCAACAGAAAACCATACATTTTGATTATAATACAGCAGCAATGGAAATCAGACTGTCCTTTCTTAGGTTCTAAATGTTTTTGTTTTGTTTTTAATGTTCATAACACTTGTGTTGTTGGTTATTTATAGTTTTTAGTGTTTCTGTGCATTTAACTTAGTGGGGCTTATGGTATAATAGTGTCTTAAATGTTTGGAGGCATAAAAATGAGGGGCGAAGTGACTTTTTAAATTAGCTTTATTCATTTTATTCTGTGTGAGTGTTTTGCCTTCATGTATATCTGTGTGTCTACAAAGATCTAGAGGGTACTTGGATACCCTGGAACTGGAATTACAATTGGTTGTGACTCAGCATATAGATGCCGAGACTCAAATCTGGCTCCTCTGCAAGAGCAACAGGTGCTTTTAGCAGATGAACCAACTCTCTAGTCCTTGAAAAAAAGATGTTTTAAAAATTGCTGTTATGTTGTCACCCATGTGGTGCTTAGCTAAGCCATTCACTACTGTGACTCAGCCTGATACTGTTTATGCTAAGCCTGAAGGTCAGGCAGATAAGAATAGGGTCTTCCCAGGTGTTTTCCTGAGTATATACTCTGACCTGAAGATGTAGGTGGCTGTCTAGATGTCTGATAGGCAAACGTTTTTCAAACAGTTTAGACATCAGAGTATTTCACTCCTGTTTTTCCCTTCCTGTTTTTCAATGTCTCCTGTTTGCCCTTTGCCCTACATTTCTGCACTTTATTCGGAAGCATTTAGTTACTTTTCCATCTCTTGAGAGTTCTCAGATAGGGCAAAGAAAGACAAACACATCTTATATCCATTTTCACAAAGCTGGCAACACATGTATAAACAAGCACTTCGAAACAAGGTATGTGCTCCTGCTCTGCTTTCTCTAAAACAGGCACCTTCCAGGTGAAAAGGATACTTGTTTAAAATCAGCTGCCAGGCTAGAGTTGGGTTCGACCAGAGGTAAATTAAAATACCAGAAAGGTCCACTGATAGATTTCAGCCTTCCATGGCTATAAACTTTTGACTCTTTCCAAATTCTGACTAAATTGGTAAGAACAGTGCTTGCAAGGCAGTTTTCTTTTTTATTTACTTGCTCATTATTGTTGTTTCTAGGGAAGAAGTTTATCAGTTCCCTTCCTTACCATTTTTGTTGCTATCACTACAAAATAAGATTTTTTTTCTCCAACCTAGGTTCTCTATCTCTAGCTGGTTTAGTAAGTTCCTTAGCTCAGTAAACTGCAGCTGCTTGCCCACATTTGGTGTGTGTTTTCTTTTTCTAAGGTACAAAGAATTATGACATCACCAGGCCCCATAATTCCTTAAAAGTTTAAGAAAAATATACTATGTCAGGGACTCTCCTATTATTTATTTAGTGTGTGTTTGTAGGGTTCAAAGGGCAGCTTATTGGAGTCAGTTCTCTGTCTCCATCATGTGGAACTCCAATTGTCAGGCTTGGAGGCAAGTGCCTCTACCTGCTAAGTCATCTCACTTCCTTTGAAGTCTTCTATCTTAGACATAATTAACTAAAACATATACATAATTATACTAGTTACTTTTGTATTGCCATGATAAAATACCATGACCAAAGTATCTTACAGAAAAGAAAGACTTTGATTGGGCTTACAGTTCCCGGGTTTAGGATTCATCATGGTAGAGAAAAGGCATGGCTGCTGGAGCAGCAGCTGAAAGCTCACTTTCCTTGCACAAGCAGGAGGCAGGCAGTGAACTGGGGATGGTAGAAGGCTTTTGAAACCTCAAGCCCACCTTCTGTGGTACACCTGCTCCACCAGGGCCACACCTCCTAATCCTTCCCAAAAAGCCACCAGTTGTAGGGAACCTGAGTATGGTTCCTGTGAGGGCCAGTCTCATTCAAACTACCAGAATAACTGAAGCATTATGTTCCGTATCTGGGGAAATTGTTAATAACTTCTTAGGGAGCCGAGAAAAGAGAGACATTCTTGTTTCAGATACTCAGTTTTGCATCTGTCAATATTCATTGCAAAGCAGCTTTTTTAAAAAAAACACATCATAAGACCTGTTAAAAACAACTTCTTTTGCCAACAACTGACCTTCACTTAGTCTAACACTATATTCCCTGCTTTTTCGTTTTGTATAAAGTAGTATTTTCATGGTTTTTAACAAACGTAATCTTGTACTTTTTCTGACATCTGTTATCTTCACCCTGTTATGATTTAAGCATTTAGATCTTAGATTCAGACTTGAGAATATAACTATTTTTACTTAAAATATAATGGATTTTAAGATCCCCGTTCCTGTTTTTATCACTTTAAATATCTTATAAAGTATATCAGAGAGAATTTAGTTACTACAAGAAAGTAGTTGAAGTGGAAATTGAATATAAAATGACAGTTCTTTTTCTTTTTTTGGCAGGTTATTAACAAATTCAAACAGACTTACAACCACCAGAAATGCTGTATGGGCCCTCTCAAATTTATGTAGAGGCAAAAACCCTCCTCCAAATTTTAGTAAGGTATGAGAAAAATATACAAGTTAAGAAATCTGTTTCAATAAAATAAGTTTCTTTATGATAGTTTTTTTTTTGAAGTTTGAAGAGACTCTTATATTTTGTTATTTTCTCTAGTAAATAGATGATATTTAGACATTCAACAAATTAAATGAAGATTATAGATTTCTATTTTTTCATTGCCATCTAATTCTGGCCAGAAGTTCCCACTGTAACCGGATATTTATATGTCTTGGAGTTGAATTAGAATTGTTCCTTGTAGTCTAGTTCTTTTCATGTATAGGAAATAGAAGTCAACTCCTCCCTATATAATTAAGATCCACTGTTAGGTTACGAAAATGGAAAATTGTACAGAGACTTTAGAATAAGTCATCTAAGAGTCTCACTGGCAGGTACTTTATGAAAGACATTCAACAATGTAACTAAAAGAGGCCTGCATGGAAATATTTTAGGGCAGCTTTTCAAAATTAAAAAAGAAAAAAAAAACCCAGAGATGGACATTGGAAGTAGGAAAAAACAAGAAACAGGACAGGAGCCTACCATAGAGGGCCTCTACCTATCAGAGTATCAAAGCAGATGCTGAGACTCATAACCAAACCTTGGGCAGAATGCAGGGAATCATATGAAAGAAGGGGGAGTTAGTATGACCTGGAGAGGACAGGAGCTCCACAAGGACCAAATATATCTGGGCACAGGGATCTTTTCTGAGACTGTTTCTCCAACCAAGGACCATATATGGATATAACCTAGAACCTCCGCTCGGATGTAGCCCGTGGTAGCTCAGTATCCAAGTGGGTTCCCTAGATAGGGGAACAGGGACTGTCTCTGACATGAACTCAATGGCTGGCTCTTTGACCTCTTCCCTCCAAACCCCTGAGGGAGGAGCAGCCTTGCTAGGCCACAGAGGAGGACACTGCAGCCAGTCCTGAAGAGACCTGATAAGCTAGGGTCAGATGGAAGGGGAGGAGGATATCCCTTATCAGTGGACTTAAGAGAGAGGGGCAGAGAGGAGATGAGGGAGGGAGGGTGGGATTGGGAGGGAATGAGGGAGGAGGCTGCAGCTGGGATACAAAATAAATACACTGTAATTAATGTAAAAAAATAAAAATTTAATTAAAAAACAATTAGTAAATAAATCTTTAAAGTGAAAAATAAATAAATAAAAATAACCCAGAAACTGCACATGTTCCATAGTTGGTATATGGATGAATTAATTATGACTTATTCATTTGCTGAAATTCAACTCAGCAATAAGAAGGAACAAACTACTGATACATGCTTTAATCTCAAAAGCATTAAGCTAAATTAAAGGAAATGTTTCATCTTACATGACTCCATTTACATGTTTTATAAAAGAAAAAAAATCATAGTTGGGAATGTCTGAAGTGAGAAAATTGGTCACCAAGGGACAAAAGTAAAACTTTCAGAATGGTGGAAGTATTTTATAATTTGATTAGATATTGGCTATTCAACTATATACATTTTTATAGTACAAAGAAGAAATAGATATGTTGAATTATACATATAGTTAAAGCAAGTATAATTTTCTTATATATACAACCTCAATAAACTTGTATTTTAAGGCATTTAAAATATTTAATTCTTGATTAGATCACGGATGAGGATACTTTTACGTAAAAAATAATTGAATGTGATTGATACCTTAGATAATACTTTGTCAATGTTAAGTTGTGTGGTGTGCCAGGCATCTGGGGGTTTATCTTTAAACTTAGAATTTGGGAGGCAGTCTATAAATTGCACGTCAGCCATGACTACTTAATGAGACCCCTTCTTAAAAATAACAACAACAGATTGCGTGTGTGATAAATATATTGTAGAAAAATGTGGAATGCACCTTTTTTCTTAGGACATATACACTAAAGAATTTAGAGGTGAAGTATCGTGGTGTTTTTTGTTGTTTTGTTTTGTTTTGCTTTGTTTTGTTTTTGTAATCTGCTGACTCTCCAGCTGAGGAAAGACAGACATACATATATAAACATATCCAATTAGAGACATATATGTGAATGTGGAGAGAGAGCAGATATGCACAGTGTTAACTGGTGAATATGGAAGCAGCATGTTGGCATTGGTCCTGCTTTTAGTGTAAAGCTTCTGTAAGTTTGAAGTTTTTCAAAGTAATGAGATGAGGAAGTATATCACCTTTCTTGTACTATAGAATGACGTACCTTTTATCATCTGGCTTATTGCGATAGCTTCCTAGCACATCATCCTTCAGTTTAGTTTCTTTTTCTTCATCTGTTATTGTTTTTGTTGTTGTTCCCAAGAAAGCAGCAAGAATGATCTACAACTTTGAGACTGCACCTCTGTTTTTAGTGACTCCCCCATGTTTTATTCCAAGAACCAGATAATTTTGTTAAATACCCAGTAAGAATTGTCATACATGAGCCTACTATGGTCTCTCTGACTCATATCCTACTTGCCATCTCACTTTATGTGCTGACTTCACTATATTATTTATTGCCCCTCACATTCACACAGCATGCTTTGCTTTAGTGGTTCTGTCTGCCTAAAACAACTATTAGATGATTCTTAATATTTTTGGCCTTGGGACTTTTTTCTGCTCTTAAACATGAAGAGCTGTATTAGTGGCATTTATATTGCTGTAACCGTGAACAAGACAACTTATAAAATAAAGCATTTACTTGGGCTCATGGTTTCATAGAGTTAGAGTCCATGATGTTAGAGCAAAGTAGGCAAGCTGTGTTGACTAGAGCAGTAGCTGAGAGCTCACATCTTTATCCACAAGCAGGAAGTAACACATACTGGGAATGCTGAGAGTTTTGAAACCTCAAAGTCTGCCCCAAATGGCATACCTTCTCAAGCAAGGCCATACCCCATAGTCCTTTCTAAAACTGTTTCAGTTCCACCAACTGGGGACCAGGCATTCAAATATAGGAGCCTAAGGGAGCCATTCTCATTCAAGCTAGCACAGGATCCAAATCTTTTTTTTTTTTTTAATATGATTTACATGTAAAAATATTAGACTAAAAATGTAAATTATGAAAAGTTTGAACATTTACTAATTAATTTATAAAAATAAAAGCAGGCCAATTATGTGTCCAGTAACGCTTACTACAAAAAGCACCTTGCAAAAGAAGAGAGACTTTTTTGAGTATTATTAGTATTGACTTAGGTTCTTGAGCTGAAGGTGTGTGTTGAACTTAGGATCTTTTGTGCTAGACAGCCTAGCCTTCTCTTGCTGTTGTTTTGTGACAGGGTCTACTATGTAACTCAGACTAGCCTGGCACTCACTATGTAAACCAGGTTGGCTTGAATCACACAGAGAGAAATCCATCTGCCTTTGCCTCACTGTGCTGGGAATAATGGTATATACCTAGTGCCCAGCTAGCTCTTTGTGTTTTGAATAGGATCTTACTGTGCAGCTCAAGCTGCTTCGGACTTATTTGAAGTCTTTTTGCTTAAGCCTCTAAAGTGCTGGGCTTGCAGGTGGTACCATTGTGTCTCACAGAGTTTTACAAATCTCATTTCTCTCTATGTACTAATTTGTTGTGTTGTTGTCTTAGATGAAAAGTATAATGTCTTTTGATAGTCATGAATGGTTATTCTTTGATACTGTGTCAAAACTTGAGTGGTATGCTTATTTAAGACAAGGTCTCAGTGTGTAACCTTTGCTGGAAGGAAGTTAAACTAGGCTGCGCTGGAATTCAGTAGCAGCACCTGCTGTTTTAACACAGGTCTTTAGACCTGTGTCACCAGAGCCAATCTGAGTGGTGGTTTCTTAAGAGTTCTTCTCATTGAGGCCTTTAAAATTCTACCATTGAACTTTCTCTTCTCTGTTACATTAGAATCCAGCAATCTTAACTTGAACTTGAAAGAGTCTGTTTCTCTACTTGGAAAACAGGGTCCCCTAAGTTATTACTGGAACATTATATACGCACGTCAGTATTAGGAAGATGTCAGACTCAACAGTGGAAGATGCAAGTTTTTGAAGTTCTAGCTTTTGAAATTTCTAAATTATTATTGGCAAGAAATGCAGATGTTAAGAATCTAGATGTTAAGACTCCATATGTTAAGACTGAATGAAGATTAATTCATTTAAGTAAAAATGGAGTTCAATGGGGAAAAGTGGCTGGCTAATCCAGTATGTGACTCACTCAATGCTTATTCAGACCACCCAAGTACTTTTGTGAGTAGAAGTACTACATAGATATTTTCTATTTCATCTGATAAATTATTCATATAAGGCATGTAAATTATTCATATAAGGCATGAGTGCAAGGGTGAGTTTAATGAAGTTTGTATTTTTCACTGCTAGTTCACAGTGATTCTTAAATGGGCTCTTCCAAATGTTCCCTTTTGCTGGAGGTGAAGAATATAATGATTTGTGGTACATTTTGCTATCTCTGACTTGAATTGTGTCCGAGTGCCAACAGTTTTACCTACCATCTATTTTTATCCATTAGTGCAAGTGTCACCAAAATAAAAAAATACAAATTACATTTCACTATTATTATAATAACAGTTGTGAGATCACGCACCCACTAAGAATGTTTTAGGACTCTCCTCTCCTAGCGTCCTACTGACCTACTGTGCTCACTGTTCTGCCGTATGAGCTTCTTGCCTCTTACAGTGGATACTTGGCTGGTTTTCTTCCATAAAATATTTTTTGATTTGTTTATGTCTGTCTATGGAGGCCAGAAGACAAAGTCAGAAGTTGCAAAACAGTTGTGAGCCACCTGGAGTGGGTACTGGGGTAACTCCATTCCTTGCAAGAGCAGTGCCCGTTGTTAATGACTCATCTCTCATCTCTGTCGCAGAGATCGCTTGTCACCTTTGCTTAGGAAGTGCAGACTTTGACTAATGTATTAATATTGTAATCTGTCGATATAACAGTCTTGAGTTCTTATCATCCTATTATTTTACTCTCCTTTTTTCCTTTGACATAATGTGTTTTATATTGATTCAAAGTCTTTTCCTACTAAAATGTAAACTCCATATTGTGTTTATTTTTTATAGGAAATGTTGTAGTTGTATAAGATTTTCTGTTCACTTTATGATACTATTTCTTCAGTCACATCATACTTTCAGTGATTATTGCTCATGTTTACATAGAATTCTGTTCTCTCTTATTGACCTCTCTGAAGATCGAGATTTTTTTTTTCTTGTATATGTTTTCTTTACAGATTATTATTTGCCTTGGTTTCCTTTCTCCTGAATGCTGTCCTCAATTATATCGTGATCCTTAGCTTTGGACAGATTTAGGACTGAGGCACAAAACTCATTGGAAGATGGGTGTATGTGTAGGGCTTGTTAGCTCATGGCCATCACTGTAGTGTGATTGGGCAGCAAATTCTTACCTTTAAAGAACTTCATTCAGAGTGTTTTCTGAATCTTAGTGTTATTATTTTATTTTCCAAAGACAGAGTTTGTGTTCTTTTGCTGGAAGACAAGATGTAGTGTAGGTCACACAGCTAGCTCCAGGAGAGCTGAGAACTTGGTAGTGGAAGGGACGTTGTCACAATCAGTGGACTTATATTACATAAATTCCCTGGTTGCTTTGTTTCAACCTTCACACTCCCTGACACCCACTCATTTTGCATCACACACATACTGTTTTCCCTTTGTACTAAAATAAAAAACAAATAATTGTTTGTTCTTGCTGTGAAGTGCATCTTTCTTAAATGTAAAGTATTTCTGAATGCTAGTTTCCTTCCTGTTGTAGTAGGATGCAACGTATGTTCTCTTCACATGCTTTGTCATTCCTTTTCTTGCAACTCTGTGTCTCCTGCCTTCTGTGGCACTGGGGAATCTTTTTCTTGTCCGGGGGAGGGGGAGCATTTTAGGTGTTGGGGAAAAAATAGGCTTATTTCGTATTGGCACTCCCCTTTTTAAAGTATTGGGGTTTCTGTTTTGTTTTTGTTTTGTTTGTAGTCTTCCTTTTCTTTGTCAGCTATTTTTTTCAATTTTATTTTATTTCATGTGTATGAGTTCTCTGTTTTCTTGCACAACAGAACAGGGAATCAGATCCCATTATAGATGGTTGTTAGCCACTATGTGGTTTCTGGGAATTGAACTCAGGACTTCCGGAAGAACAGCCTCTGCTCCTAACCCCTGAACCATCTCTCCAGCCCCTGCTATTTTTCATTTATTTTATTTAGTGATTGTGGGCAAGATTTTAAGTATCTCATATAGAAGATAAAATTATGTTACTTTTTGTTTCTGGCAAGAGCATGGACCAGAATTGTTTTTAGCTTGCTACTATTAGCTCTAAAATATTGTGGGTTTGTCTGGTTGGTTGTTTTTGAGATAGCCTCACTGTGTAACC
>NW_026585797.1:33699618-33730023 GCF_907164565.1 Psammomys obesus | reverse complement strand
TTTTTTTTTTTAATTCCACAAAAAAAGTATATAGCAGTTATCCTGAGTTTTTTAAACTTAAGAATTTCTACAGTTTTTAAAAACTTTCATTGGGGGATTAGAGCTCACAACTGTCTGTAGAGCAACAGGCACATCAGTGATGCATAGGCATACATGCTGGGAAACGCTGTACACATAAGATATAAAATAAAATATATGTAAAATTAAGTATTTTATGTGTTTTCTTTTTTAAAGAAGGAGGTTGTTGGCAGGGATGGCAGCATGCTTACTGAGAAAGTGTCCAGTATTTATTTCTGAGTGCTATGGTTATCCTTGGGGGATGGATGCTCAAAAATAATAACCAGTTTTAGGAGATACAGTTCATGTACTAATTCAGTCTTTGGAAGTAGAGGGGAAACTAACAAAGCATTCTAATTCTTTTTAGCTTATGGCATATTTAGTATTTAATATATTCACTGGTACCATATTTTATTTGTAGTTTTGATTTTTGAGTTTTCATTTGGGTTTGTCTGGTTGGTTGTTTTTGAGATAGCCTCACTGTGTAACCTTGGCCAGCCTGAAACTCAGAAGAGATTCACCTGCCTCTGCCTCCCAAATGCAAGTGTAATAAAACCTGACCCTGACTTTTTTTTTTTTTTAATTCCACAAAAAAAGTATATAGCAGTTATCCTGGTCCAAAAATGTCAAATGGGAAATCCAAAATTAAGTAATTCATGAGCTTAAATTGCATGCCTTTCTGCATATCATTATGAAACCTTCTGTTGTCCTCTCTTCTTACAAATAAAATTTTGTTTATCCTCTAAAGTGCTTTTCTTTTTTTAAGTTTTATTAATTACACTTTATTTTGTATCTCCCAATAAACCCCTTCCTCCTCCCCTCCTAATCCCACCTTCCCTCCCCCTTCTTCACTCATGCCCCTCCCCAAGTCTACTGATAGGGGAGGTCCCCCTCTCCTTCCTTCTGATCTTAGTCTATCAGATCACATCAGGAATGGCTGCATTGTCATCTTCGGTGGCCTGGTAAAGGCTGCTCCCCCTCAGGGAGAGGTGATCAAAGAGCAGGCCAATCAGTTCATGTCAGAGGCAGCCCCTGTTCCCATTACTATGGAACACACTTAGACACTGAACTGCCATGGGCTACATCTGTGCAGGGGTTCTAGGCTATCTCCACGAATGGTACTTGGTTGGAGTATGAGTCTCTGGAAAGACCCCTGTGTTCAGATATTCTGGTTCTCTTGGCTCTCCTTGTGGAACTCCTGTCCTCTCCAGATCTTACTATTTCCTACTTTTTTCATAAGATTCCATGCACTCTGCCCAACAGTTGTCCATAAGTCTCAGCATCTGCTTTGATAGTCTGTATTGCAGAGCCTTTCAGAGGCCTTCTGTGGCAGGTTCCTAACATGTTTCCTGTTTTCTTCTTCTTCTGATGTCCATCCTCTTTGCCTTTCAGGGTTGGCGATTGAGCATTTTAGTCAGGGTCCTCCCTCTTAATTAGTTTCTTTAGGTGTACAGATTTTAGTAGGTTTATCCTATATTATATGTCTATATGAGTGAGTATATACTGTGTGTGTCTTTCTGCTTCTAGAACAGCTCACTCAGGATGATCCTTTCCAGTTCCTACCATTTACCTGCAAATTTCATGATTTCCTTATTTTTCATTGCTGAGTAAATGTGTAGATGTTTGTAGATGTACCACAATTTCTGCATCCATTCTTCAGTTGTGGGGCATCTGGGGTTTCCAGCTTCTGGCTATAACAAATAAAGCTGCTACAAATATGGTTGAGCAAATGTCCTTTTTGTGTACTTGAGCCTCTTTTGGATATATGCCTAGGAGTGGTATGGCTGGATCTTGAGGGAGCGCTATTCCTAGTTGTCTGAGAAAGCGCCAGATGGATTTCCAGAGTGGTTGTACAAGTTTACATTCCCACCAACAGTGGAGGAAGGTTCCCCTTTCTCCACAACCTCTCCAGCATGTGTTGGCTCTTGAGTTTTTTATCTTAGCCATTCTGATGGGTGTAAGGTGAAATCTCAGCATCGTTTTGATTTGCATTTCCCTGATGACTAATGACATTGAGCATTTCTTTGAGTGTTTCTCTGCCATTCGATATTCCTCTGATGAGAATTCTCTGTTTAGCTCTGTTCCCCATTTTTTAATTGGCTTACTTGGTTTGTTACTTTTCAACTTCTTTAGTTCTGTATATATATACTGTATATTTGCCTTCTGTCAGGTAAAGGGTTGGTGAAGATTCTTTCCCAATTTGTAGGCATTCGTTTTGTTTTGATGATGGTGTCCTTTGCTTTACAGAAGCTTTTCAGATTCATGATGTCCCATTTATTGATTGTTGTTGCTCTTAGAGCCTGTGCTATTGATGTTCTGTTCAGGAAGTTGTTTCCTGTACCAATGAGTTCTAGGGTATTCCCCACTTTTTTTTCTAACCAATATAATGTGTCTGTTTTTATGTTGAGGTCTTTGATCCACTTGGACTTTAGTTTTGTATAGGGTGATAAGTATGGATCTATTTGCATTTTTCTACATGCAGATATCCAGTTAGATCAGCACCATTTGTTGAAGATGCTATCTTTTTTCCTTTGTATGGTTTTGGCATCTTTGTCCAAGATCACGTGTCCATAAGTGTGTGGGTTTATCTCTGTGTCTTCTGTTCGGTTCCATTGATCCACCATTCTGTTTCTATGCCAGTACCATGCAGTTTTTATTACTGTTTCTTTATAGTACAGCTGAAGATCAGAGATGGAGATACCTCCAGAAGATCTTTTATTGTAGAGGATTGTATTAGCAATTCTGGGTTTCTTGTTCCATATGAAGTTGAGAATTTTTCTTTCAAGGTCTGTTAAGAATTGTGTTGGTAATTTGATGGGCATTGAATCTGTAGATTGCTTTTCTTTTCAATTAAAATATGAAAGGTTTTGAACTGATGGGAAGAGAAAAATTATATTGAGGTTACTAAAAAAATCTATAAATAAATATCCATAAAACTGTAAAGAAGTAAAATGGTTCATGCTGATTTTATTGTTGAACCTTGAACTTCAGTGCCTGACAAATTCTTGGTTAAACTAGAAAGGCATTGCATTTGTGTCCATGTGTATAGGAAAACAATACTGACTATCCATTATTCCAGGCGTCCACTAGTGGCTCAGGATGTATCCTCAACAGAGAAGGCATGAGCATGTAAGCCACTATTGTAACTCCTATCTGAGAGATAAGATTAAGGGATATGGGAGCTTGCCACTTTAAAAAGATTCAAAGTAAGTTAGGAAGAGACTCAGTTATTGACAGATGGGGTGGAGAGCTGATACTTGAGTAATTTCCGGTATGTCGGGCATTCTTACACTACCAACAATTCTTTATTGTGTATATTTTATAAGTGATGAATTTGGATACACAGATATTAGGTAATTTTTCATGCCACAGAGATTAACAAAAGATAGTGAAGTTCTCAGAATTAACCTGATTTAATAATCTGTTTCACAGACTTGGAAACAGTCACTGAGAGTTGTAAATTGCCTTGCTCACATTCACACTGTTGAGTTGTAATAAGAGGGATTAAAATAATTATGGTGCTAGAGGGGTTAAGGTGTTTTTCTGACATGTTTCTGACATGTTTTCTTTGGGTTTTGTTTGTTTCAGACAGTATTTCATTATATAGCAGGGGCTGTCCTCAAAGTCTCATTCTGCCTCAGCCTTCTGAGAACTGGGAATACAGGTGTGCATTTAAACACACCTATTGTTCTTTAGTTGAAGATATATGACATTATTCATTACAGTAAGACAACCTATAGCTGGGGATGGTGGCACATGTCTGTTCTCCTATACTGAGGCAGAAGGTTGAAATTTGAGACCAGGATAGGTAATTTCTCTTAGGGCTCACTAGTTTGAGCCCCAGCATCTAAACCAAGGAAAAGAAAAGAAATATAGACTCTTAGGAGTGGCTTCTATTGGGAAACCTTTCGAATATCTGTCTTTACATTTCCTCTTTGTTGTTGTTGGTCTTTTCAAGACAGGGTTTCTCTGTAGGCTTAGCTGTTCCTGACTCGCTTTGTAGTCCAGGCTGGCCTTGAAGTCACATCAATTTCCCTGCCTCTGTCTCTCTAAGTGTTGGGTTTATAAGCATGCACCGCTATGCTAGGCTTCATTTTTCTGTCTTTACTGCTCAAGATTATTCAATTTATTTATAATCAGCACATATAATGAATACAAAGAAATAATTTAAATAAGTTTGTAAACATGAAACAGGCTTTTTAGTTTTGATATGTATATGACCTAAAATATCAAGAAGAGATACCAAATACATATTTCATTCTTTAGAATATTTTATTCAATAGCCAATTAATAGCAACTATAATAATTTTGATACATAATCTTAAAATAATAGAAGAATTCTCTGGCACTTTTATTGTATTAGGTTTTGGTTTTAAACTAAATTACTACAGTTTGCTAAGGAACTTTAATATTAAATGAGGAAAATAATTACATATTAACTTTTTTTTTTTTTTTTACAGGTTTCACCTTGCTTAAATGTCTTATCACGACTGTTATTTAGCAGTGATCCAGATGTGTTAGCAGATGTGTGCTGGGCCCTTTCTTATCTCTCTGATGGACCTAATGATAAAATTCAAGTAGTCATTGACTCTGGAGTCTGCAGAAGATTGGTGGAACTTTTGATGTAACTATAATTTATGCTTAGTACTTATGTGATTGTGTATTAAGTTTAACAATTAAGATCATGGCCTTATGGCTTTTTGATCACCTCCCTCTGGGGGGGGTGCAGCCTTGCCAGGCCACAGAGGAAGATGATGCAGCCAGCCTTGATGAGACCTGCTAAGCTAGGGTCAGATAGAAGGAGAGGAGGACCTCCCCTATTAGTGGACTAGGGGAGGAGCATAGGGAGAGAAGAGGGAGTGTGGGTGGGGCTGGGAGGAGATGAGGGAGGGGGCTACAACTGGAATACAAAGTAAATTGTAATAAATATATAAGTAAAATTAAATCAAAAATAAAGTATAAAAAGATTATGGTCTTAAACATATAAAAAAATAACTATCTTGTGATTTTAAAATTAAATTAAAAAGTTATCAACTCCTCCCTTTATAGAGTAGCTGTAATCCTTTAATATATTTCCTGAACTGCAAGAAAAAAAAATATCTTTAGAGACAGGGTTTTTTTGTGTAACAAAGCCCTGGCTATCCTGGACTCACCTTGTAGACCAGGCTGGCCTTGAACTCACAGAGATCTGCCTGCCTCTGCCTCCTAGGCACTGGGATTAAATGCATGCCTGGCTGCATGAAAATTATATTATTATATATTATATTGTTTCAATAATGAAACTTTTTTTTAATGAAGGAACCTTAATTCAGCCAGTATTTATAGAATGTCTGTTGGCAACAAAGGTGACGTGAAATATTAAGAGGGAGAGAACAGTTTTTGCTCTTCACAGAACCAATAACCTAGCTTATTATTAATTATAATAATTAACTAGTGTACAAAGCCAGGAGATTCATTTAGTGTTTTCAAAACGTTTTTCTTACTGGCCAGTTATTATTACCTGTGTTTAAAACACAGCTTTTCCATGCAAAGAAATTTAAAGAAAATTTTGTTCAAAAAAAATGTTACAGCTTCTTTATATGCCAGCCTTCTAAAATTATCTTTCTTTGTTTCGTCAAAAAGCCATTAGTAATAAGCCAGGCTTGGTAGCTCATGCCTTTAATCCCAGCACTCAAGAGGCAGTGGCAGGTGAATCTCTGAGTTTCAGGCACAATGAGTTCCAGTCCAACCAGAGGTAAGACCTTGTCTCAAAGAACAACAGAACAAAAAACAAAAAACCATTAGTTAGACCCAAGTGAGGCATGTGGCACAAAGAATAGAGTTATTTTAAAGGGCTTCTATTTCAGTGTGACAACAGTATCAGAGAAAAATAGACAGGTGCAGTGGGATGGTCAAGGCTCCAGCTTGAGAGTGGCTTCTTCCTAAGTGTTCAGACAAGCAGGCCACAACATGGTTTAGAGCCCCCAAACCATGATCTGGTAGCCTGTCATGTCAGATTATCTATATATGTAGGAAGATGTGAACTAAAGCAGCTGGCTTCTAGTTAGAAAATGTGAAGGGGAAAAAGCCTTTAGATTAGAATTGGATCCCTCAGTGTAAACTCATGACTACTGAAATAAGGAGCTATTTAAATATGTTTTTGTTTATGTGCATTATAATATTTAGAGCAGTGACACCTCTAGAAATAAGTTGAGCATACTGAGGACATAATTTGGTTTTGAAATATCACTGTTCATTTAAAGAACGTAGTTTTCTTAGAGAAATGATTGAATTAATAATGAGGAAAAATGAAATGAAAGTGGAAAATTATCCTGAGAATAAATTACAGAACTGTATTTTAAATTAATGAATAGGAATAGCCCCAAAGTCCACATTAAAATAGGTGGATGGATCAATAGATAGATATGGTTAAGATGATAGTATTACAAAAAATGATTAGTAAAAACAATATAAATAATTACTAATGCAGATAATGAGCATATATATATACAAACACTAGTAGTAAAAAGATGGGGTACGGCCATGAAAATATACCTTATATGGACTGTAAATGTTATATTTAGGGACATATATGTACGCATATATGCACGCAATAACAATTTGTGAAAAAAGAAGCCATGAATTTTAAAGATAGAGGAGAGGGGTATATGAGAGGGTTTGGAGGGAGGAAAAGGAAGGGAGAAATGTTATAATCTTTAAAATAAAACAGATTAAAGAATGGGATTTTTACATGGTTTCAAGTATTTCTTCATCACATACTGAATATAAAGGAGAAATTAGGACCAGTGAAGGAGAATAATATGATAGATGATCGTAATTAGTGACAGAGTTCAGTACTACAATAATGGGACAAAGCATACACAATATGTCATCTAATAAGATATAATGAGATTATATTAGTATTTATAATACTGATATACATTTTTTGTTTCTTAAATATTACCAAGATACCAAGTGGAAATGAAGTAGGATTTGAGTGAAAAATATGGAAGTTTTCTGTACTATTTTTGCAACTTTATATAAATTTTAACTTAGTTTATAAGCTCATTTTTTTTGTTTTTTGTTTTTTTGTTGTTGTTGTTGTTTGTTTGTTTTTAGGCACAATGACTATAAAGTTGTATCACCTGCATTGAGAGCAGTTGGTAATGTTGTAACTGGTGATGATATTCAAACACAGGTGAGTTCATAATTTATGACACATTGTTAACATCATGTTTTATATCAATTGATTATATGTTCATTAAGACTTTATTGCTATAATTATACAGGCATCTCTGGCAGTAAGCACATTTTTCAACATCAGTTACCTTATTGGGGAGGTACTGTCAAAGAGCTCTGTCAGTGCGAAGGACACTAGGTGTTCTGCTTGGATGGTCCAGTGTCTTCATACTGAAATAAAGCAAAGTCTCAAACTAGGTCAATCAGTAGAACTTGAGACTCTTAAAGCAAACAGACAAGAAAATGCATGTGCTATGAGCAAATCAACCAGAAACCACTGTAAAAGGTTTTGTAAAAAACGATGTGTATGATGAGAATCTCTAGTTTCTGCAAACAGGGGAACTAAACAAGTACAGCAGTACTAAGGTAGATGAAATGAGATTTAGAATAGAAGCTGTGCTTTATTATACATAGGTCATAGGACTTAAGATTCAAATTATGAGACCAGAAGAAAGGTAGCAAGGGAACAGCTCCAGAACTGAATAACTGTGTAAATAGGGAGAATGGTAAGATGTTAGAATTGACTCTAGATTTGGGCTACAGTTCTATTTAGAGACTTACCAAAGCTGTGCAACAGGTAAGCATTAGCAGTTACTAATAGCCATTTTAAGTAGCTCTCTGTATGGGTGAACACTGTTCACCAGCTAAACTTTCAGTGTACCGCTGCCCAATACCTTCCACCCTCACTAAATCAAAATCACTGTGCATAATCGCAATTACAAGGACAAAGCAGACAATGCTTTTGGATGGTTGTTTTTTGTTTGGGAAAGGGTCCCATTAGTAGCTCTGACTGGCTTTGAACTCACAGAGACCTGTTTGTCACTGCTTTTTGAATACTGGGATTAGAGGTATATGCCACATACCTGAATAGCCACATACCTGAATAGATAATACTTATTTGTAAAAATCAAAATGTAAAAAACAACATATTTATTCTGTACTTGAAAATTCTTCTAATGCTATAGAAATGTGTGTTGGGAATGAATATCTAGTCAGTAATTGGTTTTGAAAGTGAGGTTGAATCCCATCTTCTAACACTAAGTAATTCTTCAAATAATTTTCTGAGTTGAACTTTGCATGTATTTCTATGGATATGACCAGAGATCTTTTTTTCTTCGTTATTTTATTGTTCATTTTACATCCCAATCACAAGCCCACTCTCTCCTCCCATTCCTACCCTCCTACCCACTTCCTCCATACCCCCTTTTTCCTTGCCCCTCCCCAATCTCTGGGTTCCAGCCTACCTTGGCACATCAAGTCACATCAGGATTAAGTGCCTCCTCTTTCACTGAGGCAAGGCAACACAGCCCTGCTAGGAAATTGAGATCCAGAGGGAGGCAACAGGATCCAAGACAGACATAGTCCCTGATCCAATTGTTAGGGAACCCACTTGAGAACCAAGCAGCCCATCAACTTCACATGTATAGGAGGCCTAGGACCAGTTCATATATATTCTTTGTGTAGTGCTTCAGTTTCTATGAGGCCCCATTGGCCCAGGTTAGTTGGCTGTGCAGGTTTTATTGTGCTGTCCTTGACCCCTCCAGCTCCCCTAAGTCTTCTATAAGATTGAGACCTGCTTAATGTTTGGATGTGGGTCTCTGCATCTGTTTCCAATATCTGCTGAATGAAGCCTATCAGATAACAGTTATACATGCTGAGCAGAGCATCATTAATAGTGTCAGGGGTTGGCTCTATTCCATGGGATGGGTCTGTTTGGGCCAGTAATTGGTTGGTCATTCCCTCAATCTCTGTGGCATCTTTTATCCCTGTACATCTAAGTGAGCAGAACAGATTTTGAGTTGAGGGCTTTGTGGGTGGATTGGTGTCCCACTCCCTTCACTGCACATGACCAGAAAACAGGTTTATGCCTTGAGTTTCAAGACTTCTCTACTTGGTAATATTCTTCAAAACACAGAATATGATGATAATGCTAAAGAGCTAAATTAATTTGTATATTTGAAGAACTTGTATATTTGAAGAACATGTCTAGTGAGAACAGAGCTATTCACTACACTGGTGCTGGTAGGCTTTGCTAAAAGCAAGGTAGAAGTTAGCAGTTGCCCTAGTTTTACTTTGAGAGGAATTTATTTTTCAGTGATTTCTGTACTTCTAAATAATTCAAAAGATTTTTGCATTTATACTAAAACCCTATTTGTTTTCTGTTGTAACAGTATAAGATTTTTGCATTCATACTAAAACCCTTTTATGTTTGTAACAGCATGATCTGATGCTTTCTCTTTGATTGTTAAATAGTTTGCTTCCTGGGGCCTGTTCTATTTGCAGACACTCACCTCAAAATGACGTTTGTAGCCTTGCCTAAGAGATTATTTCTGTGGCTGATTAAAAGATCTAAGCCTGGACAGGGCAGAATGAAGTAGGGGTGGCCAAAGGTCAAGGGCTTTGAGGACAGGAGAAAGATCTTGGGAAGGAGACAAGTACAGGAGGAGGAAGAAGGAAGAAGCAGGAAGCTGCCATGGGTTAGTGTGGGAGAAGTACATGGCAGATCAACATAGATGGAGGAAATTGGCCCAAATAAAGACATTAGCAAGTATTTTAGGATTATGGATTGGAGGTAGCCCAGACAGAAATGATTAAAACTGATGGCCTGGAATGGGGCTGGGAGGTAAAGGTAGTTTAGAGGTTAATATCTGCTCTGCTCCAGGTGAAATAAGGCAATTCTGAAATCTATCAGGTGTCTGTGTCTTTTATTGATTGTGATAGCGGATTAGATAATATCACCCTAATAATTATAGGCCATACCATTAAGTTAACAGCTACAGTCTGTCTTACCCATTTTAGGTCATTTTGAATTGTTCTGCATTGCCCTGCCTCTTACACTTGTTGGGTAGTCCAAAGGAGTCAATTAGAAAGGAAGCCTGCTGGACCATTTCTAACATCACTGCAGGAAACAGAGCTCAGATCCAGGTAAGCACCTTTCAGAGTTGAGATGACAATAGGATGATCTGAGCTGAGATGCCCAGTGTTTTATCACATGGTCTCTTCTCTCAATAATGGCATTTGTGTTTACTATCCTAATGAGGAATATCAATTTATCTATACAAATATCTGAAACATAAAGTTAGTCTTGAGAAATGGATGGTTTCTGCTAAACATAGTGCATACACATATAATCCTGACTTTGAGAAGCTGAAACAACTTAGAATTTTGAGGCCAAAATGGGCTACTCTGGAGCATCTTGTCTAGGAAGAAGAAAAAATAAATAAGAAAAGGTGTTGCATAAGGATTAAATTGAGGGGCTGTGGCAACATGATGAGTTTTGGGGCCAGAATGGCCTGACTATAGAGACCTTATTGGGCAGGGTGGTTTCCATCAATTTTATATGTTAGGAATCATCTTTCGATTTGCTTTAAGTGATTATTAGGATCTGTCAAGTTTCCTGAGCCAGAGAATACTTAAATCAATTTGATTAGTCGCATGCCTACAGCTTATTACTCTAATATTTATATTCTTCTGACACGAGCATTCTTTACAAAAGAAAACAGTTAAAGTTTGTTGATAGATTACAAACTTTCTGGAAACCTCTCACATTTTAAGATACTAAATATATACATGTGTTTATGCATGTACCTGGGTGATTTTATGTGGAGCACAGTGGGTACAGGTGCTTGTGGAGAGTAGGGTGTCAGATCCCCTGGAACTGGAGATAACAGGTCATTGTGAGCCCTCTGGTGTGGTTGCTGTAGGCAAACCCATGTCCTCAGCAAAGAGCAGCAAGTGCTTGTAACTGCTGAGCCTCTCACTGTGTAAAGCTTCTGCATTTCAGTGCTCCACATAGCCGTAGTTCTGAAACGGCATTTGCACTAATTTTGCTCAATCATTTTTGTTTTTAGGCTGTCATAGACGCAAGTATGTTCCCTGTTTTGATTGAGGTTCTCCAGAAAGCAGAATTTCGTACCAGAAAAGAAGCAGCATGGGCTATAACCAATGCCACATCAGGAGGCACTCCAGAGCAAATAAGGTGGATTTAGACTTTTAAGTTCTATCTTTTAAATGTGACTCAGATAATTTGAACTAAAACATACTTTTTAATTTAGTGATGAAAGTAACATTTCTATGTCTGTTTAATATACATTAACATGAACTGACAGCATTTGGTTTTTTTTTTCATTTGGTTTCTTTTATCATTTATACTTCTGTTATAATTAACCCCATCCTCCTTGGCATAGATTAGAAATTTGAATGGGAACAATTTGTTGATTTGCAGAATATACTATCATGAGCATTAGATTCGTTTTAAGCATTAAAATTACAAAATTAACGTTTACCTAGAAGTAACAAATATGAATATCAACTTGTGTAAAGTAAAATTAAAATTTGCACTCGTTTAATGATGTTCTCTCCTTATTGCCTTACTGGTAGATAGTATAATATTTTTATGGACTACTTGACTTTTTTCTTCTGTACTAGGTTTTATAATCTGTGCCTTTTGTTATATATATTACTGACAGCATGGTACATGGCTTTAAGTAATGGCCAATTTTTGGTCAAGTCATGATCCATCAGTAACACTTGTCACAGGATAAATTTTGACAGATTCATTTAACCTTTCTAGTCCAGTTCCTTCTTTTTGCTAATGAATTCAGTGACAGTATCTAGAGTGAAATGAGCATTTGATAAGCTCATGACTTTTACATTCTCAGGTAGACTAAGATACAGGTGTCCTTTGTAATAGTCATTTTTGAGTATTGATTCCAGTCTGTCACTATCATAGATCTTCAGTCTTTTTTAGACCAAAGGATTTTAAATCTACCAATGTTAGATCATTGTCTTGTTTGTTTCTTGACTTTTAGAGACAAGTTCTCAATGTTGTCTGCTTCTTTCAGTGCCATACATTTTTTAATAAAAGCAGTACAATATTTGAGAATATATACACATTGTATGTATGTGTGTTTAAGTATATATGTATGTGTTTGTATGTATGTGTGTATGTAGGTATATTGAGACAGAGTCTCACTGTATTTCCCTGGCCTGTCTACTACCTAGACCAGGCTGCTCTTGAATTCAAAGAAGTCTATTAGCTTAGATGTGTGTCACCATACTCCTAAAACAAGTCATCTGTAATTCTGTTATGCTAACAGTTGTTTTCCTTATTCACCTTCAGTTTTGTTATTGTTTTTATTATTTCCTTGGCCAGCCTCTCAAATGCAGGGTTATAAATGTGCCACGCACCTTGCCTTGCGTTGTCACCCTCATATCTGTGTGTAGAGATATATGTCATTTGTGTCTGCTTCTTTTCTGCTCCCTTTTTTTTTTTCTTTTTTTTTTCTGCTCCCTTATTATTTTAACTGATTGTTGCATTATATTTGTGTCATAAATTCAAGCGGTAAGAAAACAAATAGCAATAGCAAAAAGTACGTGTAGAAACACTTTGATGAGTGCTAATAATAACATTTTATTTTGGTTTGATGTTATAATATACAGTGTTTAAATCATCCTTCCCCCATTTCTCTTTTTAAATTTTCTGTGAAGGTATTTGGTAACCTTGGGCTGTATTAAACCACTTTGTGACCTTTTGACTGTCATGGACTCCAAAATAGTTCAAGTGGCTTTGAATGGACTTGAAAATATTTTACGACTAGGAGAACAAGAATCTAAGCAGAATGGTGTGGGCATCAATCCATACTGTGCTCTCATTGAGGAAGCATATGGTAAGAGGCAATTGTAAGTTTGTATTATACTTAATTCTTAATTATCTGCCGTAAGTGGCCTCTCCCCCATCTGTACGTGCACCCTCCCCCATTCTTTTTTTTTTAACTTTTATTAATTACACTTTACTCACTTTGTATCCCCCCATAAACCCCTTCCTCTTCCCCTCCTATTCCCATCTTCCCTCCCCAAGTCCACTGATAGAGGAGGTCCTCCTCTCCTTCCCTCTGATCCTAGTCTATAAGATCACATCAGGAATGGCTGCATTGTCATCTTCGGTGGCCTGGTAAAGGCTGCTCCCCCTCAGGGGGAGGTGATCAAAGAGCAGGCCAATCAGTTCATGTCAGAGGCAGCCCCTATTCCCATTACTATAGAACCCACTTGGACACTGAACTGCCATGGGCTACATCTGTGCAGGGATTCTAGGTTATCTCCATGCATGGTACTTGGTTGGAGTATGAGTCTCTGGAAAGACCCCTGTGTTCAGATATTCTGGTTCTGTTGCTCTCCTTGTGGAGTTCCTGTCCTCTCCACATCTTACTATTTCCCACTTCTTTCATAAGATTCCATGCACTCTGCCCAACAGTTGTCCATAAGTCTCAGCATCTGCTTTGATAATCTGCAGGGCAGAGCCTTTCAGAGGCCCTCTGTGACAGGTTCCTAATTTATTTCCTGTTTTCTTCTTCTTCTGATGTCCATCCTCTTTGCCTTTCGGGATAGGGATTGAGCGTTTTATTCAGGGTCCTCCCTCTTAATTAGTTTCTTTAGGTGTACAGATTTTAGTAGGTTTATCCTATATTATATGTCTGTATGAGTGAGTATATACCGTGTATGTCTTTCTGCTTCTGGGACAGCTCACTCAGGATGATCCTTTCCAGTTCCTACCATTTACCTGCAAATTTCATGATTTCCTTATTTTTCATTGCTGAGTAAATGTGTAGATGTTTTATAGATGTACCACAATTTCTGCATCCATTCTTCAGTTGAGGGACATCTGGGTTCTTTCCAGGTTCTGGCTATTACAAACAAAGCTGCTACAAATATGGTTGAGCAAATGTCCTTATTGTATACTTGAGCCTCTTTTGGATATATGCCTAGGAGTGGTATGGCTGGATCCTGAGGAAGCACTATTCCTAGTTGTCTGAGAAAGTGCCAGATTGATTTCCAGAGTGGTTGTACAAGTTTACATTCCCACCAGCAGTGAAGGAGGGTTCCCCTTTCTCCACAACCTCTCCAGCATGTGTTGTCACTTGAGTTTTTGATCTTGGCCATTCTGATGGGTGTAAGGTGAAATCTCAGCGTCGTTTTGATTTGCATTTCCCTGATGACTAATGACACTGAGCATTTCTTTGAGTGTTTCTCTGCCATTCAATATTCCTTTGATGAGAATTCTCTGTTTAGCTCTGTTCCTCATTTTTTAATTGGCTTACTTGGTTTGTTACTTTTCAGCTTCTTTAGTTCTTTATATATACTGGATATTAGCTCTCTGTCAGATAGATTCTTTACCAATCTGTAGGCAGTCGTTTTGTTTTGATGATGGTGTCCTTTGCTTTACAGAAGCTTTTCAGTTTCATGAGGTCCCATTTATTGATTGTTGCTCCTAGAGCCTGTGCTGTTGGTGTTCTGTTCAGGAAGTTGTCCCATTCTATGAGTTGTTTTCATTAGATGCCCCTGGTGATGCGGCCTTGCCAGGCCACATAGGAAGAGGATCCAGGAAGTCCTGATGAGACTTAAAAAGCTATGGAAGATAGCAATAGTGGAGAACTCCCCCTTTAAATGGATTTGGGGAAGGGGATTGGAGAAGAGAGAAGGAGGGTAGGACTAAGGGGAGTTGAGGGCGGGGCTTCAATTGGGATATATAATGAATAAGTTGTGAAGAAAAAAATAAAAATTAAAAAAAGAGAAACAGAAAAAGCAGAATATTTGAAAATAATTGCTCATAGCTGATACTACAACAATCTATCCATCATTTACTTTTATTTTTAATATTTCACTTTCCTTATTCATCTTTCTTTACATTGTCTATATGTATAAATACCTTCCATTGATTTAAGTAATGTGTATTCTCCATTATTGACTAGATCTGTAACTGCAGTGTTAGCAATATTTTAGCAGTTTTAGCCACATACTTGTAATTGACCTTTAGTTTGTTTCCAGATTATTTAGTCCTTTATATAAACCAAAACAATTACTCTTTTGCTTATAAATTTGTTTCTTCTATTTATTCGTATCTGTTTTTGACTTGGTTTGTTTTTGTTTCTGAGACTAGCTCAAAAACAGGTTGAGACAGGTCCAGAACTCACTGTATAGCCCATGCTGCCTTCAGCTGGTAATCCTTTGGCATCTATCTCCTGGGTGCTGTGATTAAAAGCATAGGCGTCATAGCCAGCTGAATCAATATGTCCAGATACACTTTCAGGATGTGATTACTGAATTGTAAGCACAAAATTTGTTTATCTTTTCATTTCATTTACCTAAGGGCTTTTAGTTGACAGTGCTGCAGCCTGTTTATGAGAGGACCCCTATAACTTGAAATTTCCTTTCATTGGCTTATGTAAAGTGGTGGTATTAAGTTGCTTTTCTTTTTATTTTGTATAAAATAATTTCTTAGTTTATTTTGTATAAAAAGTGCTATTTTTCTTTTATATATACTGGATATTATTTCTATATCATAATTGACTATATACTGTTCTTTGTCTAGTTCTGTATTTAACTTTTCATATTAATTTTTAGTTGTTATTGTGTGTATGGGCTGGGGTACATGGGCTTATGTGCCATTACATTTTTGTGAAGTCAGAGGACATTGTTATGGATTGAACTCGGGCCACCAGGCTTGCACAGCCAGTGTCTTTAACTACAGAGTGATCTTTAAGCCTTGTTTTTATAGTTTATTATATTTTTCTTGAAGGCTTTTTTTATATTTAACATATGATGTAGTGTCATCTCTTAAGCCTTTAAAGTTTACGAAACCATTGTCCTAATGGACATATAATGAAAATTAAAGATTTTTAAAAAGATTTATTTATTTATTATGTATACAATGTTTTGTCTGCATGTATACCAGCATACCTGAAGAGGGCATCAGATTTCATTATAGATGATTGTGAGCCATCATGTGGTTGCTGGGAATTGAACTCAGGACCTCTAGAAGAGCAGCCAGTGCTCTTAACCACTGAGCCATCTCTCTAGCCCCTGAAAATTAATTTTTATTGGTTAGATTTTTCTTCCCTCTTCTTTCTTCTTTTTTTGGAGGGAGGGTTGTTTATTTTTTGTTTTGTTTTGTTTTTGAAAAATGGTCTGTCTGGTCTTGGCTATCCTAGAACTTTCTATGTAGACCCGCTGGCCCTAGGCTGACAGAGAGCCTCCTGCCTCTCCCAGATGCTGGAATTAGAGCTGAGTGTCACCAAACCCATCTTGGTCATAATTTTTTTGATTGGTTTCTTAAGAAATTTAACTCATAGGAATTATTTTAGAATAGACATGGACCTAAACTTATTTTTAAGAAGATTTACTTATAGGAATATTCACTATTCTCTATTAAGTCCCATTTCTTTTTGTTTGTTTGTTTGTTTTGTTTTGTACACTGCTTCAAGCTTTATCTTATGCGTCTTAAATGAAATCTGAGATGTGTTACCCTTACTTCACAATATAAAGTATCATTGAGTTCTGCTTACTGGCTTGTTCTCTATGGCGGGGTCAGCCTGCTTTTTTACACCTCAGGTTCACCTGCCGGGGATGGCCCTATCTACAGTGGAATGGGCCTTTTTATATCAAATCACTAATTAAGAAAATGCCCACAGGCTCATCTACAGACTGATCTTATAGAGGCATTTTTTTTTTTTCCAATTCTGGTTCTCTCTCCTCAGATACGTTTAGGTTTGTGTCACATTGACAAAACCCAGCCAACACAGTGTGCTAACATAGGACCCAGATTCTGTTTCCAGCAACCACATTGGGCAACTCACAATGTCTTGTAACTCCAGTTCCAGCTGATCCAAAGATCCAGTCCTCCGGCACACATGTGGTGCACATAAATTCAATTTTGTTCATACACATAAACAAATTTAAATAAAAATTTTGAAAAAGTCAGTCTTTTCTTGTTAACAGTCATTTTCATCCCAAATTACACTGGAATTTAGGACGTTCTGTGGTTATGTACAGCATGAGGAATGCTTTGCTTATTCCATATTCTACAATATCCAAAGTGGCATATCTTTTAAGAATATTTGTGTTATTAGGGTGTGTTTGTGGACATGTATTCCATAGTGCACATGTGAGTATAAGAAGAAAGCTTTGTGGAGTCTGTTCTCTCCTTTCACTTCCTGAGGGATCTGTGGCTCTAACTCATGCTGCCAGGCATGTGTGGCAAGCACCCTTACGTGCTGAGTCATCTGGTTGGCCCAGAGTGATTTATCCTTGAATGAAAAATATTCTAACAGTACTCAGATCTGTGTAGAATTTTTTCCTGAAAGCAATCAAATAGGATGTTGCACATTTCCCTCATCATTACAGAATGAAGTTTTTTCTCATTTCATTTATAGGTTGCACTTTGGGGACATTCTATAACAGCTGTATGTGGCATTTTGTTGTGAAGTATCATGGATTTAAATATAGTTTGCATGTATTTTCATACCAAAACCTTGCGATCTGGTGTGTTTTAATTTGTTCATTTGTTTTGTTTCTCTTTCTAGTCTTCATTATTTAGCATAGTTGTCCTGAGGGGTTTGTAGAGTCACTCTAAAACTAGACTTTTTTGACTCAGGTGCAGGTAATTGAACTTCCCAACCTAGCTAAGATCACACAGCAATATGGTTGGTGCCTATGACCTTGCTCCATGACTTAGTGTCTCTTCATGTCAGACCTCCTTGTACCTTTTCCTGTCTTTTTAAAGAAAGACTGGATTTCTTTAGCCGGGGCTCTCCTGGAACTCTTGGTGGACTGAACAGTGGCTCCTGCCTATATCTCCTCAGCGTTAGGGTTACAAGCATATATCACCTGCTTGGTTTTATTCAATAAGGGGGTTCAAGTCTATGGTTTCCTGTGTGCCAGGCAAGCATTCTTACCAACTGAGCTACATCCCTACTCCCCTATACTTGTCATTCTTAAAGAATAAGATGCAAGTGTGAAGTCATTTATTTGTGTAAAAAAAAAATTTAAAAAGCGTCCCAGTCTTAGTGGAGTGGATGGGTGCTTTTTATTTGTTATTCTCACATAGTATACCCTGAAGCCCTAAGCATAACTTCTTTCTTGTATGTGTTCTTTCTGTGATAGGCTTGGATAAAATAGAGTTTCTGCAAAGTCATGAAAATCAGGAAATTTACCAGAAGGCTTTTGATCTAATTGAACACTATTTTGGTGTAGAAGATGATGATCCCAGCATTGTACCTCAGGTGGATGAAAACCAGCAACAGTTTGTATTTCAGCAGCAGGAGGCCCCAATGGAAGGATTTCAACTCTAACAGGTGGTGGGGAAAAGCAGCTTTTGATAGCTCTTCCACATGACCGGCGGAAATGTTTTTATATAATACAGGAAAGAGAAAATCAGGTGTACTTTTAATAGCAAATATGAAACAAAAGTTTCCATTCAGATGTACCGTTTCTTTTTAGATTTTTCTTGTTTTGGTTAATCGTTTTAATGTAATTGTATTTGTCTTTTGTTATTTAGATTTTTGTATCTAATTGTGAATATACATTATGCAATTATTTTATTCAGGCTTGAAAAGGAGAACGTGATGAATATTACGTAATGGTTCTGAACTTTTCAAGTATTCTTGAAAACTGCACAACAGTAGCATTGTGAATATTTACAGTTGCATCTTGTCAGTGAGTCTGACTGTTCCCAGTCTTCATTAAATCTACCTCTGTCCTGAAGCATAAAGAAAAGCTCCAGAAACATTTAAGAGCTGAATTAGAGTGTGATAATCTTTATTATTTTAGATTATAAATCACTGTGCGGTAGGTTACACTTCACAAACAATTGTAACAGAACTCTTAAAAATAGTGTACTGATGGTTAAATGTAGCCGTTATGAAGAGAGAAGCTGTTCATGTTGGTCACATTACAAACCTATAAAACACTTAAATATCTGTGTTGTTCACATAAAATACTATTATTCTAGTAAATTTTATATTTTATCCAGATATGCTACCTTTTTTTGGAAATTTTTTATTTTCACTCTTTATTTTAAAGATGATCATGACAGAGAAGTGATCATGAATCTGTAGTGCTGCATACCTGAAACTGTATTTCCTTTGATTTTTCAGAAGATCTTGAACATTTTATTCTCTGTATGATAATGAACTTAAGTACTTGAATGAGAAAAGTGTCTTGAAGAAATCACCTTGTTATGTATTAAATTTTGTTAAATGCATTTTAATGTTTTGACTAATGAATGATGCTAATGGAAATTGCTAAGGGTTATTTAATATACAGAAATTGACATTAGAAATATTTCTTCTTAATAGTGCAAACCAGGTCTCACAGCTGCTTATTATGAACTATGTGATAGATGACCTTCACATCTGATTGGTCAATCTTATTTGTGTTTTATGAGTTAACAGGAAAAAGTCTCTTGAAAATCTAAATTTTTTGATAGAAAATTTATATTTATTTACATACATGTGTGCTATTGCCATAGAATTGTGCTTGGTAGAGTTTTCTAAGCAGATGTGGTATTGTTGAACTCAGTTTTTTTATTTATAGTTATATGCAGTTTGTGTATATATCCAGTTATATACTTAAGAATACTTATGTAAAACCTAAATTACAATTCTTTTGAGATGGGAACTAAAACAATTTTGATATGATTCATAATCTATTCTGTAAAGAAATATTTCATTTATAATAGCATTTGTAATGTTTCTGCAGGAACTCAGAGGCATGTGACATAAGGAAGGTGTATATAGGAGCATTATTAAATAGTAAAGCACTTTGTAAACTATATATCATGAATCTAAGCTTTGGCAAGATATTTAAGCCTCACAACCATGAAATTTCGTAGTGCTGACTGCATCTGTCAGTCCTTTTATACCATGAAGTAGCAGATTGTGTCTGTGCCCTTTTTATTATAATGGAAGTTATAGAGTTAAGTATAAGGTTTTTCTTTTACATTAAGTACATTCAAAGAAACAGGGTAGTGATATAAAGATTACCAAATTGATGGTAAATTTATCAAATAGACACTTTAATGGTGGTGGTGTTTCTAAGTATAAGATGACAGGGTATTTGACTCTTTGTAATCAGTTGAACTTGTTGATCAGCATAATTCAAACCTAGCCAGCTGTGCCTGCTTTGAGGATGCAGTCATCACTATAACAAACCTCTAAGCTGAATCTTCCAAAAAAGTTCTTACAGAGAAATTACATATAGGTGTATGTGTGTGTATGTATATATATATACATACACCTATATGTATGTGTGTGTATATATATACACAATGTATATAATGTTTGCAGGCACATAGACTAAATGACTTATAAAAGGACATTTTAGAATTTGCCAGTGGGACAGATATTGTATTTCTAAGTATAGAACTTGGTCATACCCTGAATATTTAAATACAAACAAATTTAATTTCATAAATTAGTATCTTACATAAATTGATTAGATTTGAATGCAGAGGGAAATTGGTCCAATTTTAAGGCCTAGCTTTTTTTTTTGAACCAAGAGTAAGAGCTACCTTTTTAAGAGTAGCATTATCATCATTATTGTCCCCTGTGACACAATTTAAAAAGTTCCTTTTCTAAGATTTATGACACTTACATGTGATAGATACTGTGCCAAATAAAATAAATGTGTTTTAAGAAATACATATGACATTAATGCAGATACCAAAAAAAAATACTTGAAAGAGTCCATTTAAATTAAATTTGGTCCATTTTAATAAACTTAATTGAACTTGAATTTCTACTGGTTCAACTATGCAATCGTGCTTGTTTTATAAATACTTGGTGCACTGGCCTAGGTTTTTATTGTTTGTTTGCTTGCTTTTGCTGTAAGTTTTAATTTGGAAGGTTATTCTAACCTAATTTTTAGTGTTGTTAATTTTTAATGTCATTTGTCACTTACTGGTAGCACTGAAACAGGGTATTTTGCTTTTATTTTTAAAGTAAATGTGCTGGCACAGAAATACCTTCTCATTTGGTTCCTGAAACCTGTTTGCAGTTAAAGATTGACTCACTGGGTGAAGAACTAAAGAAGCATTTATTACCTCTGCTTTGATAGTTTTTTTCTTTATAAAGGAGTATTATGGAAAAAGTAAATATGAAAATGTCTTTGTGGATTTTTGTTAGTGTTGTAAATTCAGCAATCTACTGGTTGCTTAATTGTGAAACTGTGAAATAAAATGAACTCCTGTTCATTTCAGTACATAGCATTGTTACTTTCTGAAATGTGACATGCTCTTAGGAGCCAGTATAATAGGGCTCTACATAGGAAAGTAGGATGAGATGAGGGGATTTTCACTTAACTACATAAACAAACGTTTGAGCATTATGCAATATTATGAAACGTTACAGTCTACTAAACACAATAAAATATTATTTTACAATTCCATTTATATAAGTGTGTTTGCATTTATTATTGTTGCTAAGACAACAATTATTCACAATGGAATAAAAACAGATGCCACCATCAGTTAACAGTCTCATTTTTATAAAACAAGAATCACAAAGAATAACTAATTCAAAACTATGTCGAAAAGGAGGAAAAAAGAGCAAATAGAAAGATGCTAGATGTAAACCCAGTTACATCAGTAGTCACAGTGATCTTTAAGGAGTTGAAGGTGCATAAGCAGTGCCTCAGAAGTACAGTGGGCTGTACTAGTTGCAGGTAACTTACAGAAGGAAGGCAAACATTCTAAAAGGATCATAGTTCTGCATACCAGTATTTGAAAGCCCAAGATTGACCTCCAGTGACATACTGTATCCAGCAAGGCAACACCTCCTGTGAAGCCCAAACAACAACCAACTTGTGAGAAAGCATTTAAATGCCAGAATTACAGCGGACATCTCGTTTAAACCACCAAGAGTAGCGCACATCTCACAAAGATTTTATTTTCAATTTTTCTTTTTTCCTAGTTACTTATTTAATCACTTTACAGCCTGGTCCCAGCCACCTACCTCCTCTCCTCATGTCCCCCTCCCCCACCCCCATTCCCCAAGGGATACCAACCCACCCTGGCACCTCAAATCACAGCAGGACTAAGTGCACTCTCTCCTACTGAGGCCAGACAAGGCAGCCCAGCTAGGGGAAAGGGAACCAAAGACAACCAACAGAGTCAAGAGACAGCCCCTACTCCCATTATTAGGGGACCCACATGTTGACCACGCTGCACATCTGATACGTATGTGTAGGGTATCTAGGTCCACCCATTTTATGGGTGGTTGAGTCTCTCTGAGCCCCCATTGGTCCAGGTTAGTTTACTCTGTAGGTTTTGTGGTGTCCTTGACCCTTCTGGCTCCCTGAACCTTTCCTGCCCCTCTTCCACAAAACTCCCAGCTCGGCCTGTTGTTTATCTGTGAGTCTCTACATCTGTGCATCAGCTGCTGGATGAAGCCTCTCAGAAGACAGTTATGCCAGGCTCTTGTTTGAAATCAAAGAAGAGTTTTGCTAATAGTGTTGGGTTGGCACTCTCCCATGGGGTGAGTCTTAAGTTGGGCCAGTCATTAGTTTGCCATTCCCTCAAGTCTCTCCTCCATCTTTATTCCTACACTTTTTGTATGCAAGACAAATTCTGGGTCAAAGGTTTTATAGGTGGGTTGGTGTCCTCTTCTCCACTGAAGTTCCACCAAGCTGCAGGAGGTAGCAACTTAAGTCTCCATATCCCCTGCTGCTAGGAGTCTCAGGGTCACCCCCTTAGACTCCTGGAAGCCTTCCCTGTCCCAGAGATGCCACTACATACCAATTTCTGTTCTTTTTCCTAGTCCTGATTCCCCTTCTCCCCATACCTGATTGTCCACCCAGTTCCCTCTCTCCATCTACTTCAAATGTCCTTTTTTCCCTCTTATTAGTGACCCTCAGCTTCCTGGGGTCTGTGGACTGTAGCATGGTTATCCTATACATTTTGGCTAATATCTACTTGTGTGTACATACCATGTGTGCCAAGACAGTGAAAAAATTGTCAGACAAAGTAGGCAAGTCCTGTGTGTTAGATTTTTGTGTTTTAGAATTGTACACACTTTCCTCCAGCCTGGCCTTACTAATTTTATCCCCCCCCCCCCGGTTGTATGTAAGAGTTCTCTTCTGCATTTCCTCACCAGTATGTGTTATTTTGTTTTATTTAATAATAGTCATTCTAATTAGAGAGAGTGTGTATTTCATCTTGTTTTGATCTATGTCTCTCTGATGGCTAATGAAGATGAGCCTTTCTGCTACATTTCCCAAAGCAATGAAATCATAGCAAAGAAAACTGCACCAAGAGTTATTACAGCACTGATTCCTAATAGCCAAATGGAAGCAACCTGCATGCTTTGTTCTAGAGCTGTGTAACAGCCTACAATTATGTTACAGAGGCAGCATTTCTGATAGCCTGTGAATTACAAGATATCGATAGTTGAGCCGGTGACTGACCCAGCCACAGGATGAGTTCTAAGGATACTTGTCCTTTCAGGGGGTTATTTTGATTAATTGTCTTGGGCAATGATTGCACCTGCTCAACTTAGCTGAAAACATAAGGGAAACTGCTGCCTGTGTGTGAAAAAAAAGCTGTCCCATTTATGCCTGTCTAACACATCCTATTCTGAGCTCTGCTTGCCTTGGCTCCTGATTCAGATTCCAGGGGTTCCCTGTCTCACTGGCCATCTTTAAACTCTCTAGGAAGGGAAATGGAGCAGTCAGAGGTTCCTTTGCTTTTTCAAATCACTGCCTACAATATTTACTGTCTGTTTACATTTTTCCTCTGGTGTTTTATGCTAGAGTACAAATTGAGTCCTTGTGCTCTTCTATTTTGGCAAGAAGCAGAAAGTTTAACAGTCCACCATATTCTCTCAATAATCTAGAAGATAGGCTCTGTCTCACCTGGCATTTTAAAAAACTTTTCTTCTAGCTTAGTTTTTATTTTGTTTTGTTTGTTTTGTTGTTGTTGTTAGCTCATTAATTTGGAGATAATTTGGTTACATTGATTTGTGTGGCATCATTTATTTAGGTTTCTGCCTTTAATTTTATAGCTTCTGGGTTGGTTTGGAGGGTTATTTTTCCCTATACTGCCCCTGAAGCATATTTAAGGCATCCCCCTTTTTTTTCCCTAAGAAAAGCAGTTTGTGAGGCTAAAAAAACCTACATAATTAAAAACTAGATGCTAAATAAAGAACATGAGAGGATGAGATACATACTTTCTAAACAGTCTGAAGACTTGACACACCTTTTTGTTTCTATTTTTTTTTTAATTTTATTTTTCTTTTTAGTTACATTTTGTTAACTCTGTGTCCCAGCTGTATCCCGCTCCCTCATTCCCTCCCCAACCCCACACTCCCTCCCTGGTCTCCTCCCTGCCCCTTTCCAAGTCCACTGATAGGGGAGGACCTCCTCCCCTTTCATTTGACCCTGTTTTATCAGGTATCTTCAGGGCTGGCTGCAAAGTCCTCCTCTGTGGCCTAACAGACTGCTCCTCCCCTGGGGGGGGGGGGGGTGTCAAACAGCCTGCCCTTGAGATCCTGTTAGAAATAGTCCGTGTTCCCCTTACTTTGGAAAACTACTTGGTTACTGAGCTACCACGGGCCATGACTTTTACAATTACTATTTTAGTACTTCATCATTGAAATGAATTCTAGAATTGTTCTTAGACTTTGCATATTTAGGTACCAAATGCTAGAGGACTTAGGTTCCTTTTTTTTATATTTTTATTAATTACACTTTATTCACTTTGTATCCCCTCATAAACCCTTCCCTCCTCCCCCCCCAATCCCACCTTCCCTGCCCCTTTTTCACCCACGCCCCTCCCTAAGTCCACTGATAGGGTAGGTCCTCCTCTCTTTCCCTCTGATCCTAGTCTATGAGATCTCATCAGGAGTGGCTGCATTGTCATCTTCTGTGGCCTGGTAAGGCTGTTCCTCCCGTAGGAAGAGGTGATCAAAGAGCAGGCCAATCAGTTTATGTCATAGGCAGCCCCTGTTCCCATTACTATGGAACCAATTTGGAGCAACAGAACCAAAAAATTTGAACACAAGGGTCTTTCCAGAGACTCATACTCCAACCAAGTACCATGCATGGAGATAACTTAGAACCCCTGCACAGATGTAGCCACGGCAGTTCAGTGTCCAAGAAATTAGGTTCTTAAGTTGAAAATTAGTACTTGGGTTATTTGTTTCTTTTAGAGACAAAGTCTCACATTGTAGTACAGACTAGCCTTGACCTCATAGCAATACTACTACTTCTGTTATAAAGTGCTTGGATTATATGCATGAGCTACCATTGATTGGTGAAAGTTAGCAATAAAATGAATGTAGCTATATACTTTGTGCATGAAGCATAATGTAATAAGAGTCCACACATACAATATGATTCCACCTATATAAAGTTCAAAACAGGCAAATCTAATCAATAACAGAACTTAGAACAGCGGTTACCTTTTGCATATGTTAAGTTGAGAGAGACCAGAGATCTGAAGATCTGTTGATTATTTTAGTTTGGGCAGTGAGCATACTACTGCTGTGATCTGTGGAGTTTGGACCTGGAAACCTGACTATAGCAGCAAGGGAATGAAGACAAGACAGTCATGGTGCAGAGAAGCTGGAGTCAGTATAGTGTGCACACTGATGGAATGGCATCTTCTACCACCACAGCACAGAGGGAGGGGTTAGCTGGTCTTGGTAGGAGGTGTCTGTAGGCAGGCTGTTTCCCAGACTGTAAACATCCGGGAGGAGAAAGCTGCAATCCCCGGTGTTTGTACACATTTATCAGTCCTATGTAAACACTGGCGCTTGGATCAGAGGAAGAAGGCTTTGCCAAAAACAGCCTGGCCTATATAGGGAACAGCTTTGCTAATTTCCCGTGGGTTCAAGGCCCTGGATCTTCATCATGGCTGTGTCACTGGCAGCAATACAGTCACTCAGGAATTACTCAATTGGGGCTTCCTTCTCTGTTTTTTGTGTGAAAACTAGTACACAAGATATATGTGCTTTTCTTCACTATTTTAATGGGTTTTAGTATATAAAGTTTTGCTAAAGAATTTTAAAGGTCTTAATGTTTTTGTTATCAGAATGAAACTATAGCAAATATTTTGTCTATCTTATTATTGCTGTTAATAGTAATGGCATCTGAGTGAGTACTCTGGCATCATTTAGCCTAAAGCATCATTTAGCCTTAGACTGTGCAGCCAATGCAGCTTCTTCACGACACTTAGCTTTCTTTGCCAGATTCCAACTGGTTAAGGATTCATGCCGTTCCACAGCCTAAAAACAAAACACAATACAACATGACTTACATCTTTGCTAACTATATGGAAAAGCTTTTGTAAAATAAAAAGGAGAAAAAAAATACATTAAACAATTCTCACAGATAGCATCCAAGAAAAAAATGGCTCGTGATATTGTGGAAATCACCTAATATGTGAGACTTCTAGTCAACTGGATGGTTGATATCAGGAATCTGCTGCCACCTCTCTTGGTTCAAATAGACATGTATGTTGGGTAAAACATATCAGAAGTATTTTCAAACACTGAAGCCAAGAAGGGAGAGCCTCCAGTACTAGAAATGAATGTAACTCAAGTGTTGATTGGTAGGGGACAGGAGAGATGTGGGGATGGAAGGGAATGGCTTCAAGCAGAGGACATTTGGGAAAACACTAGCCATAGAAGCTGTGGGCTGGGATTTTACACAAAGAAGTGAGTGCGGGATTGGAGTCTTTGCTGTGGAACTGAGCTGGGAATAAGAAGCTGAAGGAGGAAAGGTGTGAAGTAATTTCTTTCACCAGCCTGAGAAAATGACAAGAAAAGGACCATTTATATGATCAAACAAGAAAACCTCCAGTGTTCCATCTTGTAGAAGAGAATACAGTTCCCATTAAAAGATTCATGTTTGTAGCAGCTTTATTTATAATAGCCAGAAGCTGGAAACAGCCCAGATGCCCCTCAACTGAAGAATGGATGCAGCAATTGTGGTACATCTACACAATGGAATATTACTCAGCAATGAAAAATAAGGAAATCATGAAATTTGCAGGTAAATGGTGGGACCGGGAAAGGATCATCCTGAGTTAGCTGTCCCAGAAGCAGAAAGACACACACAGTATATGCTCACTCATATAGACATGAAATATAGGATAAACCTACTAAAATCTGTACATCTAAAGAAACTAATCAAGAGAGAGGACCCTGACTAAAATGCTCAATCCCCATCCTGAAAGGCAAAGAGGAAGGACATCAGAAGAAGAAGAAAACAGGAAACAAGCTAGAAACTGAAAGGGTTAGGCTAACTTTGTAACCTATATATATTTTAAAGCCTATAGTTTTGAATTTTAGGTCCAGGTTAAGCTAAAGCCTCTTAGTACCTTTCCAGAGAATGGACGAATGTGACCCTATCTGTGAGGACAGATATTTAAAAAAGCAAGCAAGCAATGACCTTCACTCAGCAAAAAGAACGACCAGACCCTTGTCTTCAAGGTAGTGTTTCTTAGCAATGAACCCAGATGGCCTCAATCCTTCTTCTGAGTAGCTCCTGACCTCCAGCCAAATCTTCAAGGATAAGCTAACCACCCCACCTTCAAATGCAGCTGCATCCACACTTGGCAGGACTGGCCAAGCTTGAGCACCTAAGACTAACCAATTATCTTACTTGATAGCTTCCTCATCCAATCCTAAATTGCCAAAACTGCAACTTCAAATTTCCCGCAATTTTTTTTTTTTTTAAAACCTAAAGCCTTTGTCTCCTGGGGTCACTCTTTGCTGACCGGCAGGGGTGACCCCATTGCGCAATGGTTAAATTAAACCTCTTGCTTTCGCAATGAGTTGTGTTGTCTGTGAGAGTTTCTGGGAAGGGCGCGATCTTAAACTCCTGAGCTGTGAGACCCCAGGTCTTACAAAACGCACCACGGAGGGCCTCTGAAAGGCTCTGCCCTGCAGACTATCAAAGCAGATGCTGAGACTTATGGACAACTGTTGGGCAGTGTACATGGAATCTTATGTAAGAAGTGGAAAATAGTAAGATGTGGAGAGGACAGGAACTCTAACAAGGAGAGCAACAGAACCAGAAATTTGAATACAGGGGTCTTCCCAGAGACTTATACTCCAACCAAGTACCATGCATGGAGATAACCTAGAACCCCTGCACAGATGTAGCCCATGGCAGTTTAGTGTCCAAGTGGGTTACATAGTAATGGGAAGAGGGACTGCCTCTGACATAATATGATTGGCTTGCTCTTTGATCCGCCTTACCAGGCCACAGAAGATGACAATGCAGTCACTCCTTATGTGATCTGATAGACTAAGATCAGAAGGAAAGAAAGGAGGACCTCCCCTATCAGTGGACTTGGGGAGGTGCATGCGTGAAGAAGGGGGTGGGAGGGTGGGATCAGGAGGAGAGGAGGGAGGGAGAGGGAAGGAGCTTATTGGGAGATACAAAGTAAATAAAGTATAATTAATAAAAAAAGATTTATGGAACCCAAGGAGTAGTCAGCTTGGTGAGCAATTATTTGAGATAGGCTAAAAATGAGATGGCATAGATTTCTTTCTTTACTTTTAAATATTCAGCCCAGTGAACACTGTTCTGAAGTTTCCCATCTGAGAAGAATGTTCTAAGGGGTAGGTTAATCCCTGGCTGTTAGGAAGACGTTACTAAGCTTAATGACAGCTGGTCTCTGCCCAAGGGTGGAGGACCCAGACATTAGAAATCCTGTGAAATGTAAACTTGTACAATCACTTTGGAAATCAGTCTGGTGTTTTCTCAGGCAATTAGGAATAGCGCTTCTCCAGGATCCAGAAATACCACTCCTAGGCATATATCCAAAACATACTCAAGTACACAAGGGCATTTGCTCAACCATGTTCATATCAGATTTATTCATAATAGCCAGAACCTGGAAACAACCCAGATGCCCCTCAACTGAGGAAAAGATACAGAAATTGTGGTACATTTACACAGTGGAATATTACTCAGCAATTTAAAAAAAGGAAATCATGAAATTTCCTGACAAATGGTGGGATCTAGAAAAGATCATCCTGAGTGAAGTATCCCAGAAACAGAAAGACACACTTGGTATATACTCACTTATAGATGGATATTAGACATATAATATTGGATAAACATACTAAAATATTTACACCTAAAGCAACTGAGCAAGAAGGAGGACCCTGGGTATGAGGATCAATCCTTACTCAGAAAGGCATTGGAAGAAGGAGATGGGCATTGGAAGAAGGAGAGAACAAGAAGCAGGATGGGAGCCTACCACAGAGGGCCTCTGAAAGACTTTACCCAGCAGTGCATTAAAGCAGATGCTGAGACTCATAACCAAACTTTGGGCAGAGTGCAGTGAATCTTAGGAAAGAACAGGGAGATAGTAAGACCTGGAGAGGACAGCAGCTCCACAGGGAGACCAACAGAACCAAAAAATCTGGGCACAGGGGTCTTTTCTGAGACTAATACTCCAACCAAGGACCACATGAGGATATAACCTAGAATCCCTGCTCAGATGTAGCCCATGACAGCTCAGTATTCAAGAGGGTTTCCTAGTAAGGGGAACTGGGACTGTCTCTGATGTTAACTCAGTGGTTGGCTCTTTGATCTCCACTCCTCCCCCAGGGCAGAGCAGCCCTGCTAGGCCACAAAGGGGGACAATGCAACCAGTCCTGATCAGACCTGATAAGCTAGGGTCAGATGAAAGGGAAGGATGACCTCCCCATCAATGGACTTGGAGAGGGGCATGGGAGGAGATGAGGGAGGGAGGGTGGAATGGGGAGGGAACAAGGGAGGTGTCTACAGCTGGGATACAAAATGAGTAAACTGTAATTAATATATAAACAATAAGAATTTATTATAAAAAAATTAAAAAAAGAAATCCTGCAGAACAAAAAAGGGATTGAGGGTGTTACGTCATTTCCTCTATTGGTATAGCCACTGGGCTAGGTGGAAATAGAAGGAGTTCAGAGGGAAATGAGGGTAAAGGGGGTGAACATAATCACATCATATACATCTATGTAACCTAAACAACAAAAACCAACCCAAGCAGCAAAGCCTGATGAATATCTGCCTCCCAAAAGAAGAAAGAATCATAGGATTAGGTAGAATGACAGCTGCCTGGCTGTGCCCAGAAGGAAGGATACTGAGATCAGGCTACCTGCATGAGTTACCATCACCAGAATCAAGGAAGACAACCCAGCTCTAACCAGTCTGGTCATAGGTGACAATATGAAGTGTGTCTAGAGATAGTTCCCAGGTGAGGGTTCTTAGGGAATAATGCCATTATTATTGGAGCTGCTCATGGCACGTGTGTGTGTGTGTGTGTGTGTGTGTGTGTGTGTGTGTGTGTGTGTG
>NW_026585797.1:33687868-33699608 GCF_907164565.1 Psammomys obesus | reverse complement strand
TGTGTGTGTGTGTGTGTGTGTGTGTGTGTGTGTGTGTGTGTGTGTGTTCCAGAGGGACTAGAGACTGGAGGGTTTAGAGGCAGAGTACAGAATACAGACTGGGCAGCTCCTCACTTCTCTGTGTAAGTATTAAGCAGAAGGTGTGCATGGAAGATGGCAAAGAGCAGCTCATACTCAACCCACACAGCCATTTTTAATCTGTACACTGCTACCTCCTAAATCTGTGGAACTACTCCTTAAGCTGCTTTAATTTAGAGAATGAGCTAGTCTGGTTTACTTTCACACAACAGAGTTCTTAGGAAAGTTTTAAGCTATTATTTGTTATTTTACAAGCGGGGTGGAGGGGCACTTTGCCCTCTCTTGGCCACATAATTCTTGGATCCAAATTTTCATGACTAGATTTGTGTCTACCACGATATATGTATGTGGGTGGGACCAGGATCCACAGTCTCTGAATCCAGAACAAGGTCTATAGCATTTCTGAAAACAAGTTTGGTTTCCCTCCCCACTCCTGTTAGATGCCTGAGCAGAAGCTAGGTCAGTGGTCTGCTACCTTGGCTCATCCCCAGCCCATCACCTCTGGGTGTTTATTTTAAGCAGTCACTCACCCTTTTGGCAGACACAATCACAGCAAAGCAGGCAATGACTGTGAGCCGATCATTATGTAGCACACTTTCACTCGAGCTTTGTTACGAGCAGCAGCTATCATTTCAGGCCTAAACCAAGATGTGCATTTTGTTAATTATCTTTAATACTTGTTAATATTAAACCAATATGACTTTCTGATGAACATGATAAATAATGATTTATTGCTTGACTAGCCCAAATATTTCCCCAAATGCAAACCACAGAAGATTATCAAATGCTAGCCCATTTTTCTTAGCAATTTCAAATTAGCACATATTTGTTCAGATTTCAGTCTTTAAAACTAAAGGTGGCTACTATGAAACCAGTGTAATATATTTGCTTTCTAATTGATCAATATAGAACTACTAGCAATGTTTTGCATTGCTAGTTTTCTTATTTATTAGCATGGATAAAAGAATTGAAGCCATTTGGAACAGGATTAAACCCATTTTATTTAAACCCATTTTCCACACTTTCTATCAAGAGTTTTTCACTTTCTTCTTGCTGCTTCCTATCTTATTTTCCAAAGAGACTAGTTGCATGCAATGCTCCTTATAAAACTGTTACAATGGGAATCAAGCTTTTGGTGCTTTCATGTTGAAACAAAACTTTATCAAGTTGCAATGATAGTTGTGTTCATTTATCAACATGCATAAGGTTCTTGACTCTTGAAAATATCAACTGGCATTCTTATCTAATGTAAAGTTTTATAAAGTAGTTAAAATGCAGTTACATTTTTAAAATTTCATAAAAATATGTTAAATTTCTCTTGAAAAGGAGAATTTTAACTCTTTCACTATTTGAAAAAATCACAAAAATTACTATTGTTTTCATTATATTTTAGGAAGACAATATTAAAATGTCAGTTACAAACAGGTTCAATTAGTGTCCAGGAAGATGTTATTAGATTATATTAGCTGCTAGCTTTTTTCCATGTGAAACCTAAAAGAGCTGATCATTTTAACCTCATCTGGCTGTGATACTGTATACAAAATTAGTTTAGCAATTAAAAACAAAAGAAAAAGCACAGTTAACATCAATAGAATTAGTGTGTAGTGCAAAAACGTGGGTCTCCTGTCAATTATTTGTCTATTAAAATCTATGGAAGAGAGCTCCTTACATCGCAAGCTTAACATCTTAAGTGGAATGTTCCTCCTAAATAACAAACCTTTAAAAAACCCTGCACAGGTGTAGCCCATGGCAGTTCAGTGTCCAAGTGGGTTACATAGTAATGGGAAGAGGGACTGCCTCTGACATAATCTGATTGGCCTGCTCGTTGATCACTTCCCCCTGAGGGGGGAGCAGCCTTACCAGGCCACAGTAGAGGACAATGCAGCCACTTTTGATGAGAACTGATAGACTAAGATCAGAAAGAAGAGGAGAATGTCCCCTATCAGTGGACTTGGGGAGTGGCATGCATGCAGAAAGGGGAGGGAGGGTGGGATCGGGAGGGGAGGAGGGAGGGGCTTATGGGGGGATACAACATGAATAAAGTGTAATTAATTAAAAAAATTATAGAAAATAGTAAAGTAAAAAGATACAAATACTCTGAGCTCAAAATTACAATGCTTTTTATAAGTGTCTTATTCATTGTTAAATACTTCTATGTATATTATTTCTGTTGATTGTGATCCTGAGAAAACAAAATTATACCTGTGAAATGGATTTTTCCCAGATTCGTTTGTGTTGATGCAATACAGGAATAGATAGGTTCTCTCGGAAATTAATTAGTAACATTGCAGAGTCCTTAATTCTTAGTTACTTTTAATGCTAGATATAAAAATCCAAGCCAACTGAGGGTGGAATTATATTTCTTGTTTTGTTTATATCCTTTCTACATTTTATTTGGCTATATTGTTATTAATTATTATTGACTATTATTATTATTATTATTATTATTATTATTGTTCAAGACAGGGTTTCTCTTTGTAGCCTTGGCTGTCCTGGAGCTCACTCTGTAGACCACAAAGATCTACCTGAATGTGCTTCCTGAGTGCTGGGATTAAAGACATTAGTCCCCACTGCCCAGCCTAAAATATTAAATTTTAACAAGCAGAACTTATGCTATAAATTTTTCTAAGACTGATTTATGTTTTTATCAGTTTTGAGTCCATAAATGTCAAGGAGAGTAAAATTTGCTTATCATAATTAGAAAATATCTCTAAGTTGAATAAACATGGAAAGGTTTCAAATTTTCACTTTTTATTTGTTAACCATTGCTCAAAGGGCATGGAAGTGCTTCACAGTGAATTACTGGGTGTGCATTTTTCCAGGACATGTTTACCCTCTTCCATTTCCTTGAAGTCTTTTATGATGAGACCAGCCATGCTGAAGCTGCCTAGCTTCCCAGGGCCAGGAAACCTGGTATACCCAGACACCATTCTCTAATAGCCCAAAAGTCATATCCGGGACTCTTTCCTTGTATGGCACAGTAAGGAGGCACAACCTCTGACCATGGCCCCTCTCTGTCTCTGTCGCCCCAGCCAACACCACTCAGAATTTAGTTTAAGTATTTGAATTACTTTGTCATTGCTCTAACAAAGAACCTTTCCAAGGGCAACTTAAGGAAATGTTTGCGTTGGCTCAACAGTTGTCTATCATTGAGATATAGCATGGATACATTGAGGATTCAATCTGTCGAGATGGAAAGGCGTAGTGTTAGTAGCTGAGATGGTCATATGTGCGCACGGAAATAAAAGGGTGATGAATACATGCACTTAGTCTTTTTATTAAGTCCAGGAAACTATGCCACCACCAGTTTACTGTGGTTCTTCTTACCTCATGTACTAATACCTCCCAGGCATGCTCAGAAATGTCTCTTTGGCAATTCCGCGTCCTGTAAGGTTCATATTAACTATCGTAGCACCCCACTGCTCAGCCCGCTCGGAGCTCTCCAGGGACCCTAACCGCCAGGCTGGAAAGTTCTCAATCAATTCCTGGGTTTTCAATTCACCTTCCGGTACACTGTCTGCAATTCTGGCTACCCACTGTTTAGTCAAACACTTTGACCTCTTTGACCTTGACCCACAGTAGGGGAGTGTTGTAAACCCCCTGTGTCAGTGTTAATTCGAAGAACTGTACAGCCCTACGGCTGCGTTGCCCCTGGCCAGCAAGCACACTGTTCAGACACTGTTTTCCGTCTCAGGTTGCGAGTCTCCACCTGGGCTAAACCCAGGCAAAGACTCCCTTCACACTTACGGTACTAGGGGTGGGATCTCCTCTATAGATTTGAAACGCCGGGTCCACAGCAGGATTTTCTTGTCGAATTGTGAAGGTTTGTGCCGGTCTGGGATCCTGTGAACTTTCTCTGCAGGTAAAGCGACAGACAGACCAGAAAACACGTTTCAACCAAAAGCCTGGACCCTCTGAGGCCCTGCTACCGCTTCTCCCAGCCTGCTCCCTCCCAGCCCTGCCCTACCCTGATGTGGGGGCTCAGAGCCGCTGGGATTCCGGCCGCTGGAGCTACAGGGATGACCCGCGGCCAGGGGACCCCTTCTTGGCCAGCGCGAGACATTTTGAGGGCCCCGGCGAATGACAAACCCCAAGCCAAGGCGCAGGACCCTGCCGCTGATCAGGAGCATCTTGCACACTCTCTGGAGCCCACAGACTCGCAGTCCTCCGCCCCGCCCTGTATGCTGAGTTGAAGCTGCGCACCGCACCATCTGCTCCCTGTCCCTGCCCAAGCCGGGACACTGAACGGATTCTCCTGGGGGCTGCCTGGCTCCCAGTGAAATTTTCGGATAGCAGACCCACCAATCCTTGAGACTGCTCATGGGACTCATTTAAAAATATTTCTTGGTATTGAATAAAAAGGGGTTGCATCAGGATTTCAGCTTTGCCCCACTAGAGAATAAATCTAAACTTTTTACAGACTTTCAAATGCGGGAAACGTAAAGTCTTTACCAAGCAAGGGCAGGAACTCTAAACAAACTGAAGATTCCCAGTGGGGACCCTCTGTAAAATCAGCCCTGCTATACTTCTCGCCTTTCTGTGCAACCCCCCCCCTCCTCCAGAGTTCCTACAACTGTTTTCCCCTCCTCCTCCTCCTCCTCCTCCTCCTCCTCCTCCTCCTCCTCCTCCTCTTCCTCCTCCTCCTCCTCCTCCTTCTCCTCCTCCTCCTCCTCTTCTTCTTTTCATTTCTTAGTGCAAAACTCCAGTGGGGATAGGGATAGTTGTAGAGGTAGAGGTTAACTAGGGCTTGAATAATGAATGGATGAATTCAAATCTTCAAAGTAGAAGAAACTTTATGCTGATTAGTTTGAGTCACTTGGGGAAAGGGAATCTCAACTGAAGAACTGTCTTCCTAAGATTTTGCTGTGATTGATTTATGACTGATGTGGGAAGGTCCAGCGTTCTGCGGGCAGCGCCACTCCTACGCAGGTTTTGGGTGGTATCAGGAGCAACCTGGAGAGCAAGCTGGCCAGCAGCGTTGTGCTGTAGTCTGCTTGTTTCTTTCTTCATGTTCCAGAGGTGAGCTCCTGTCTTGGCTTCCGTTGGTGACAAGCTGGTACTTGTGGCCGGAACAGGCCCTTTCTTTTCCAAGTTGCTTCTAGTCATGGTGTTTATCAAAACAACACAGAAGCAAACTAGAACAGACTTCCTCCCGGCTAGTTTGAGAAAAAGATCGAAATGCTTCACAATCTACAACCCCTTTCTATTTTGAATCTTAGTGCTGGGTTGTGTCATAGGAGCCTACAAATAAATATTTATGGAGCCAAACTGATTGACTCCCTACTTGAGGAAGTGCCTTGCCCCCAGTATCTGATGGTCCCTCCATTATGCTACTTGAAAATTTGTCCGTCATTCAAATGATTTTTTTAAAAGTATTTTATTTTCATATCACCAGGAGAAGTTCCATAAAGTTAGATAAACAGTTCGCCGTTAATAGTCCACCACAAAGTATTAAACTTTCTAACTATGTTCGTTTTCCAATGAACTAGATTTTCCTGGCATGAACCAGATGTTGCACGCTCAAGCTTTCCTAGTGTTACAGACCTACAGGGGACAGAGTAAGGGAATAGGGCTCAAGTCACTAGAGAAAGAACAATTTGCATACCATTCTCTACCCCAGACAAGATTAAACTATGCCTCTACATAGATTACTTACAGCTGCATTTAAAATGTTTTTCTTTGTTCTATAATTAGAAAATAAAATTAAAAATAGTTGAATCATTTTGATAGAAGAAAAAATGAGTTCTTATCAGTCAAGATAGCATGCCTATTCATTAAATATTTATTGAGTGTTTCCTATATATTGGGTGCTGCTCTGGGCTCTGATATGGTAGCACATAGCCAAGGCCTTCACAGAGGATATTCATCTCTAGTAGTTTCAATTGACCCATTCTGTCTTTGTGTAGTGTTTCAACTGAAATTTCATGCCACTTATTTGAAAAAGAACATTTTACGATTGTGCCTTTAAACTTGTTTTCTATTTATATAACTTAGGTTCTGCCTTTATTACTTTCTAAAACATACCATTTACCCAGGAATAGATGTTGTATAGCTTCTCTCTCTCTCCTTATTGAAAACTGCATGGTCTGTCTGTAAGTCAAGGACTGAGCTAAGGCGTTGCCCTGGGGATCTGCCAATCTGTCTGGGATGATGTTTCTTGCCAGGAAGCGTTCCTCTCCCAAGGGAAGTGTTAGGAGGACCTGAACTAATTTGTTTTCTGACCTTCTACTAATCTCTCAGTGAGAAAAGTCCACAATGATTGTTTCCCTGCAGCCTTGTCTCATAGTGGTCTCCAGTGTTGTGGTAAACTTACCAACTGCATAGTTCTTGTGAGGCCTAATTATCTACGGTTCAACATGCCAACACTTAGGACTCCAGCAACAGAAAAGGCAACAACAAATAAAAGGGAACCTTTTATGTTTTATCAGGGAACATTTTGAAGTTATTCTGATATTTAGAGCTTTAAGAAAGAGGAGGAGGAGAGATCTCAAGGGGACAGAAGAAATGCATTAAAGGTCCTACGAATACTTCTTAAGTGTATATTTATATACAAAAGTAAAAATAAGCAAAGGAAAAAACCAAGAAACATACATATATACATAGTTACACACATACACATACAAATGAAACTAAAACAACAAAGCAAAAAAACCAATAAGCCAAAAAAAAAATGACAAAAAAATGAAAAATAAACAAAGCAAAATGAAACAAAAAGCCCATAAAAACACCACTAAATTTGTTTTGTGTTGGCCAACTAACTACTCATGAGCATGGAGTCTGACCTGAAAAGTGGTTGCTATATCCATCGGAGAAACTGATTTTCCTTTTGCCAGCAGATAACAATTACAGATAGCTTATTGGTTAGGGATGAGATCCCATGTCTACTCCCCCTGCTCAGTGCTGTAAAACCCATCTGGCTTGAACCTGTGCAGGTCTTATGTGTGCTGCCACAGTCTCTGTGAGCTCCTTTGAGCATTAGTCCCGTTGTGTCTGAGGACACTATCTGCTTGGACTCATCTATCTCCTCTGGTCCTTTACAGTCTTTCTGCCTCCTCTTCTGCGTAACTCCCTGAACATCCCTGAAGGAAAGGGTTTGCTGAAAACATTCCATTTAGGATGGAGTGCTTCAAAGTCTCTCACTCTCTGCATGTTCTCCAGTTGTGGATCTCTGCATTAATTCCTCTCTGTGTGGGCTGAGTGAGGCACTGAGCTATGAGTATAGCAATGTGTCATCAGGAGCCATTTTATAGCTATGCTCCTTTAACAGAATAATAGGTTTTCCCCTAGGCTTGTGATCTATCTAGTCTCAGATTTTTTTGGCTACCACAGCTGTGTCTGGTATGAGCTCCATCTCAAGGGATGGGCCTTAAATCCAATCAAAAACTGGTTGCCTACTCCCATATCATTTGTGCCACTCTCACACTTGCAGGGTTTGTACAGCTCTGCATCTCACAATGGCCATTTCTACAGCAAATAAAAGCTATGGATTACTGAAAAATTTAAAATACATCAAACAGTTTCTATTTGCAAGAGAAATTAACCAATCTCTTTTTTTGTGCATGAATTCCCCAGATCAATGCTTAGAATTTTTAACTATGCTGGAACTTTAAACACAGATCCTTGTAATTGCCAGGCAAGCTAACACTAAGCTACATCCTCAGATCAGAACTCCTGTTTAGAACTTGTCATTAAGTGACACATGACTGATGTTTAAAGGTTATATGACAAAATTAAAATAGATAAGCCTAAAGAAAAGTTTAGAATACTGTACAAGAGATAGACTATAATTTTACATAGAGTGATCAAGGACTCATTGAAGAGATGACATTTGCACGAACATTTAAAGTGAAGGCATTATTTGGAACGAGAGGGTACTCTGCAATGAAGAGTTGGTTCAAAGGAGGAAATGCACATGGAAGTTCTATTGAAGGCAAGAAAACAAGTATGAATGGTCTAAAGTGAGTGGGAGATGAGGCAAACCAATTAAAAATATAGCAAAAGTGAAGTTAGAAGAGAGGGTAGGGAGATGCACCACTACATAATTCTGCACATGGAGCCTATAGGTTATTAAACAAAAGTTCTAGTGCCAGGGGGATATTGCCTTATGTTCTGTTCCTCAGGGAGGGTCCAAAAGCTCCTAAAACAAAATAGGTGCTGCCATTCCTCTTTGTTTACCACCAGAATAGAACACCACATACCTTGGATATAAGATAAAGAGAAATCAGGCTGTAGAAGGGCTGGAATCTTCCTTTTTTGCTGACTTACCTTTCCTAGTGCGCTATGCAGGCTGTTAGGAAAGGTAGCAGCACTCTCATCCAGCTGTGAACACTACAAACCATAATATCATCCTAGCAGGCAAGATGTGCCCACTACTGCAACGGTGGCAAAAATATTATGGGGATAACCAACCAGTCTCTGCTTGGATCTGAGATCCACTCCATAGGAGTGTTAAGCTTGGTATTATAGACAGAGAAACAAAACAAAACACATGGCTATGGAGATGACAGATCCTAGTGGGACTCTTACTACCATTGCTTAGCCAAATTGATGTGACACCAAACTTCCTCAAAGGTATTTATATTTACTTAACATCCATAGACAAATGCTACTTCTCAGTCAAAGAAGCAGTGGTGAATGTAGAGATACATGGCTGCTTAAGATGCTGAAAATAAGTGATAAGTGAGTGCACAGCTTTACACAAGATATTTATTGTTGGGGGATGGTCTTTGTATATTGTGTATTCAGATGTTGTTTTTTGCAGTCAGGAGGTGGACATCGTCAATTCTGTGAAAACTCTCCTGTATCAATGTTGTGTAAGGATGCTCCCCAGTTAGATCTGATTGGTTAATAAAAAACGCTGATTAGCTGATTAGCCTATAGCTGAGCAGAAAGGGCAGCAGGCAGGACTTCTGTTCCCACTGAGGGGGGTCTCAGGTAGGGACAAGTGGAGAGGAGAAAGTGGAAGGAGAGGGAGGTTGTCATGAGGAGCTCCCCATAAGGACAGGGATGGAGCTGGATCAGCCAGGCTGAGACCAAATGGAAGAGAAAAGGCATGTGGCTGAGAAGTAGCCAGGTTAGCTCAGAATAGATGAGTATCTGCACACTTAAAGCTCGTTGATGTGTAAATTATTTGGGAGCTAGGGCAGATAGCAGAAAAGGCCCCTCCTAATATTTTATTTTACAATTTATACCATCTCCTGCAAGACCCAGAGAAAACTGTTGAAGAAGGGCCAGTAAACATGTAAGAGCTGGGAGACAAGGAGAAGAGCTCTGAAGTGTTCACAGTATGACACAGCCATTGCAATCATGAGCTCATCGCAGCTGCAGGAACTTGCATAAGACAGGGCCTGTCCACGGTCAGGAACAGATCTGAGCGGAGCACGTGGTGTTGGTGGGCGGGCTATTCTGCTGGCCACCCTCAGAGACCTAGCAATGTCTTACATCATCATCTGCTGCCACTGCCTGGTGCAACAGGCATATGACACCCCAGCGCTCTCTCAGCGCTCTGTTCTCTCTGTCCTAGGCACCTCCCTTCCCTCCCTGTCTGCCCTTTCACCTCCACCCTTATAGTTTCCTTCTTCAGGCCTCCTCTCTCTTCCCCCAATAAATTTCCTTATACCAGATGGGTTGTGTGGCATAATTTCTCAGGGGTTACACCTTGTCATAGGCCCACTTGGTACTACCCCACCGCATCATTCTATATCATAGTGCACAGGACCCTCTTCCTCCTTGCTGAACTATTCTACACGGAGAGATCGCAGGGGTGGTGGTGGGGTGATGGTGGTGGTGGTGATTATCTTCAGCTCTGCGCCTACTGGTGAGCCCACCAAGCTGCAGAGGGTAGTTTTTCAAATCCATGGTCACACATGGATTAAACTCTGTGGGACACAAACAAAATGTCATGAACATGGGAAAGGGACCTGTAGGGAGAGGAAGGGGATGGGGGTGCGATAAAGGAAGGTAGAGGGAGCGTGATCAGAATATGTTATATACATATATGAAACTGTCCAACAATAAATTTAATAATATAAAACTAAGCTTGAAACAATTCATCTTTACTTTAAATTTTACCTTAAATTTTACCGCTTATTGATTTAGCGGTACTTTGTTTTTTTTATATATAATTTTCTTCTTTCCTTCAGTCCAATAAAAATGCTAAGGCATGTTTATTTGCTTGTCAAGAATCAACACAAAATGTATTTCACATGGCTTTGTCCTTCAACCTGGTTGTGTCTCCTCCTCCTGTCTTCATCGCTAAAGTAATCCAGGAAGGGTGGGGTTTGTATCAGGGAGGTGGTGAACACTTCCTGCTCAGCTCCATCCACTCACCTGTAAAGTCCTTTCAGAATGGCTCCTAGGCAAAGACTGGGGTTGACTTTTTCTAGAATATTCTTTAAGTTTCTAGAAGACACGAGGCCATGGCCACAATCAGCAGAGAGCCACCGAAACATTGCCGTAGAAAGCCATGTTAAGTTGATGCATACATTTCCAGTGCAAACTGGATGAGACTCTACATTTAGTTATTTCTTATCTTTTACATCCCAAATAGTCCTGCATCCACGAAAGCTTTAACTCCATGCTGAGTTAGCACATAGAGTTAAGCTGGGAGAATTCATTATCATTGTCAGTAAGACCTGACACAATTGTATAAAATCCCAAACATTCTGAGTAGAATTTTATTGTTGTTTGCACAAGGCGTGAATAATAAAAGTTTGGAATGAACTAATAAATGGTATAAAATATTGAATAAAGGGTTTTTTTGCATGTGCATTACATTTACATTTGGAAGAAAAGACAAGTTATGCAATTATTTTACCATAAGTCCACAATGTAAAAGATGAGAAATTATTATATTGCTAAACATTGTGTTCTTTTTTCTAAAACTCTAAAAACAAATTCTTTGCTTCTAAGAACATATTTATATGTCACTACTTCTGATTATTTATATAAATAATAAATAAAATAAATATTTTATGTCTATGCTTTTATTTATCAGTATTGAGTTTACTTAAACATAAATATTAGCACTCAGGAAATTATTATAAAAGCATTCCTTGAGGGTTTTCGTTTGTTATACCAAAAAGTAAATATATAATTTCCCACTAGGTGGCAGCAGTATCCTCAATTTGTTTTACAAACCAGCGCTTATGGGAATTCCTGGGTGTTGCAGTAGTAGATGGCTTGTCTTTCTGCCCTTAACAGTGTATTCCGAAGTTTATGTGCATACATTTCCTCTCTCCTCTTCTTTTGTTAGTGAAGATTTCTAAGCATAGTTTTCTCTCTTGTCAGAGGAGAAAGTGATGCTTCTCTGTTTTGCCCAAGTTAAAGTACACGAAATAAAATTATGAATTTAAGGTCACTACCGGCTCCCCCCAGGACACACTTGCAGGCATACTGGAGACAGCCTTCTACTTCAGCACCTGGCGGGGCCAGAGAGCAACTTCAAGTGTCCTTGCACTGGCACTGTTCTTTCTTCCTTCCTTCCTTCCTTCCTTCCTTCCTTCCTTCCTTCCTTCCTTCCTTCCTTCCTTTCCTTCCTTCCTTCCTTCCTTCTTTCCTTCTTTCTTTCTTTCTTTCTTTCTTTCTTTCTTTCTTTCTTTCTTTCTTTCTTTCTTTCTTTCTTTCTTTCTTTCTTTCTTTCTTTCTTTCTTTCTTTCTTTCT
>NW_026585797.1:33550178-33687858 GCF_907164565.1 Psammomys obesus | reverse complement strand
TCTTTCTTTCTTTCTTTCTTTCTTTCTTTCTTTCTTTCTTTCTTTCTGTTTTTGAGACAGGGTCTCTCACTGGCTTCATGGGTCTGTCTAACTCCACTTCCCACTCCAGCACTGAGATTACATGTGCTTGCAACCAAACTTGGTTTTTGTTCAGACAGGTTCTGGGGGAGAAACTTGGGTATGCATGCTTGTAGTTTACACAGGCACAAGCACGGTAATGGACTTTGTGGTCTGCCTAGCAAACAAGCTTTATTTACATATTTATCGTAATTACAGGTTTTTAAATTTCCTTTAGCATTTCTATGTCAAAAAACTTGACAGTGTTCATTTTGAGTTTTAGATCTCTTACTTTCTTTTTCTTCTTTCTTCTACTCCCCCTCCTAAGGTTTTGTGAAATAGCCCAGGTTGGCTTTGTATTCATGATTATGGAAATTCCTGTTTTCTGAATATGGAAATTACAAGTATGACATTTTACTACACTAGATCCCTTAACTACATTTGAAATATTTGTTCTCAGCTTTCTGCTAAGTGTAGCTCTCATTCCTAGCACTGAAGCTTCTCTTTGCTGCAGATGGAGACCATTACAGAAAGCCACAGCTGGTCAAAGTGCAGGGAGCAACTCATCATGGAGTGCTGGGCCCAGCTGATACATCTACAGCACAATCCTCACTATTAAGGCTCTGGAACATCAGAGAAAAGGGCGGAAAGATTAAGAGTGCCAGAGGACTAGGAAACCTGTTGCAAGATGCATCTTAGAAATGACAAGGAAGCTTACCCCATGATTCCTCAGTAATATGGCTGCCTCTATAAGACCTGAGCAATGGCAACAGGAATATGATAACATGGGAAAGGGAACTCTCATGAGGCCCCACTTTGGGCAAAGAACTACTGAGGGCTAAGGACTAAGGACTGCTGAGAGAAAGAAAAATAGACTTATTACTATGTCTATCATAATAATATTAATCATTAAAATGATTATTATAATAAAAATGGAAAGAATAATATGACATAGCAATTAAGTCTACCAGGCCAGGCAATAGTTAGGGGAAAATGTTATTATTGAGTGTGTCTGTCTATCTATCTATTTATCTAACTATCTATCCATTATCTATCTATGAAATAATTATTCTATTCATCAACTTATTCTTTCTTCATATAATTCATTGCAGGGCCTTTAACTACCAATTTGTGCAAATTTACCCCAGCTTTAAAAAGTTTTTTTAATGGTCTTTCATTGAGAAAGTGTACCACCGTTTATTTAATTATAGATATTTAAATTTTTCAATCTTTATAACTTTCTATTATCTGAGAGTTATTGTAAAGAACACCTTGTAAATACATCTTTTTTTTTTTCTGGTTACACTTCTTTTTTTTAACTTTTTTAAAAATTTTTTATTAATTACACTTTATTCATTTTGTATCACCCCATAAGCCCCTCCTTCCTCCCCTCCCGATCCCACCCTCCCTCCCGTTTCTGCATGCATACCCCTCCCCAAGTCCACTGATAGGGGAGGTTCTCCTCTCCTTTCTGATCTTAGTCTATCAGTTCTCTTCAAAAGTGGCTGCATTGTCTTCTTCTGAGGCCTGTTAGGGCTGTTCCCCCCTCAGGGGGAGGTGATCAAAGAGCAGGCCAATCAGATTATGTCAGAGGCAGTCCCTCTTCCCATTAGGTAACCCACTTGGACACTGACCTGCCATGGGCTACATCTGTGCAGGGGTTCTAGGTTATCTCCATGAATACTCCTTGGTTGGAGTATGAGTCTCTGGGAAGTTCCCTGTGTTCAAATTTTCTTGTTCTGTTGCTCTCCTTGTGGAGTGTGAAAAAAACCTGTTTTTAGAGATCCAAATTTTAACGCTGGGATTTTTTAATCAGAGGCTACCTTCATATAGGCTTGTTATGACGTGTCCTTTCATTTATATTGTACAATAATTCTTATACCCATGCTCACATACTGGTCATTTTGAGCACACCCATCTCTTTCTAATGTGTGAGAACAAGGTAATGCACTCTTTTCTCCTTGTCACGTCTTGTTTTGTCTTAACTAGAGAAACAGGTTTGTGATGGGAGCTGAACCTTTGTACTGGGCTGTCTGTAAGATGATTTCTTCTCTCTGTCTCTTCTTTTTCTTCAAGTTTAAATAGTATAGGGCAAGAGCTTGGGAGAGATGCTAGTATAAAATTCTAGAAATCCTTTCCTCAATTTCATCATATGTGAACTGCTATTCTAGTAGCAGGTCGTGCATGTGACTTCATTTCAACTTTCGGGAACAGCAGCAGGATATTCAGCGTTGCTGTTCCTCAACTTCCTACTTAGAGTTACATCACAAGGCTGTTGTGAAAACAAACACTGTAGTGGTGGCAACAGTAATAATATTTTGAATAGTGATGTACAGCTTTCAGAGTAGCATAACATGTATTTTCTTTTTAAAAATTAGATTTTAAAACTTTATGTACAGGAGTGTTTTGGCTTCATGTATGTATGTGCACCATATGCATATGTGGTGTCCATGGAGATCAGAAGAGGACATCAGATTTTCTGAAACTGGAGATACTGATAATTGTGAGCTCTTACTGAACCCCGGCCCTCTGTAAGAACAAATGCTTTTAACCATGGAGCCATCTCCTCCAGCCCTGTGTATTATCTTTTGATCTTTATAATAAGCTTATATGATAGGCCAGATACATATTCTTTGAGTTTGTAAAATTGCATTTATGGATCTCTGTGTGTGTGTACATGCCATGGTATGCATTCATGACAATGTCAGGGGACAAGTTAGTTAAAGGAGTCACTTTTCTCTTTCCACCACATGAGTCTCAGGGAATCAAACTCAGATTATCAGCCGTTGACTGCAAGCTCCTTTAACAGTGAAGCCATTTCATCTACCCCTAGACAAGTAGTTTTATTATCAGTCTTCTTTCTCTTTCTTTCTTTCTTTCTTTCTTTCTTTCTTTCTTTCTTTCTTTCTTTCTTTCTTTCTTTCTTTCTTTCTGTCTTTCTTTCTTTCTTTTTCTTCCTTCCTTCCTTCCTTCCTTCCTTCCCTCTCTTTCTCCTTCCCTTCTTCCTTCCTTCCTTCACTTGTTTTTTTAAAGCTAACAGTTCTGTTGTTGTAGGTTGGTTAAATTAACAAATGTGTTTGATCTTTAGAAGAAAAATATATATAGCAGTGTTGGTCTGCTATCACAGAGAATGTGGGAGTCCTAAAGAACTATCCCCAATAATTTTACCTACAGTGAACTTAAGAACTAGATCTTTGCTTTCTGCCTGTGGAGAATAGAGACAATGTGAAAGATTTTTTCTGTTGTTGTTGTTTTCTTCTTCTTAAATCATAACTAAAAGAAGCCTAAGTTTTGGAATTCAGCTCCTGCTTCTGTTAATGTCTTTATATCTTTAGTCTCTATTTTACTTCTGCTGATACTTTGAGCACTGTGTAATCAACTGCTTTATGAGCCAGCTGTTTGGAATTCTTATGAGGATACTGCAGTATGAGAAGAGAAATTAGGAAAGATGTCATGGACTTACTGTGCTGTTTGAGGATTTTAAGAATGCGTACATACATATGTGTATAAATATATTTATGTATGTGAAATTTAATGGCTCATTTATTAAGTTCTAATTTGGGGTTGGCTTTATATGAAATCTAAGATACATGGGAGATAACTACACTGGACTTTGCTCCTGCGAGCCTTATCAAACCCAAGCTGACTTGTGATTTCCTAACAATAAAAACTGTGTGTGTAATATGGATTATACCCCACCCTATGTTAGTAATAAAATATTTTACTATGTATGTCCCTTCGAACAGGATAAGAGGATAATTATATGTATTATTCTGACAATGGATCCTAACTGCCCTGAATTCTAAATCGGTTGGCTTTGACTAATGGCAAAGTATCCATTTGAGTAATGATTTTGGCTTTACAGAATGATCTATCTGTAAAAAAAAAAAAAAACCAGCTGGCCAAGTGCTGGCTGGTTGGAGTTGTGGGTATTTTTTGTGTGTTTTTCTTGTTTTTATTTTTGTATTAAAAACATATTTTGGTGTTATCTTTATAACGAAAGGGCATAAATTCTTTATTTCAAAAAGAAAGTTAAAATCTTATTTGTATTATTCCTAATTGAATCTAAGAGCTTTAATAGTTCAAAAGCAGCCTTTGTCATATTTGCCTTCTGTACATGGTGACAAGGATGTAGTTTCAGCTTCACATAATTTGGGTCTTCATTTCTTACTCCCCTGGAATAAAGTCTGGGACCTCTGTACCTGGAGTAAAGCTCACAGTTTATAGGAAACAATGCTTCTTTTGTTGTTCTGTGGGTGCCCCTCTGAGATTTTTGTTTTGTGTGACCAACTCAGGAATCCGGAAGCTGGTCCTGTAGCAACAAGAGAAACTGTTTTCATGTCAACAGAGTTACGAGCCGGTGAAACCACAAATAGGATAGTCATTTCTTAGCATTTTTTTTTTTCTGTGCATCACAGTACTGTATCCCCTTACCGATCTCGTGAGATGGCATCATCATGTTGGTTTTTAAAAATCCAATCTTATTTTCTATGTCTATAGGTACCTTGCCTGCATGTACATCTGTTTACTATTTGCATGCCTGGTGTCTGAGGAGACTAGGAGAGTGTTACTATTGGGACTACATGAGAAGGGGTGACCTACAATGACACATTTTATGTATTAGGAGGAAATCCTGAGCAGGGTCTCCGCACTCCAGACACATGAAATTATGAGATGACACTGGGGTCTTGGAAGTGGTAATGCTAGTCATGGCTGCGAACGGGCAAGCCTGAAGGGCCAGAACTTTCCTCACTACAAAGCAATGCAAATATTAGAATGTAAACTTCTGAGAACTTAGAACTTGCCAGTCATTTAGTGTTTGATTGAACAAATTAAGATAATTCAAATCAAAGCACTGATGTGTAATAAGTGCTATGACAGAGGCAGAACAGGTAAGGCAGAACAGAAAAGGAGATAGTTTCATTCTGTCTGGCAGATTTAGCTGTACCTCAGATAGTCCCAGTTAAAGAAGACACAATGCAGAGAGGAGCTCAGGCTTTGAGGTATGAAGCAGCATGATGGGGTTATCCCTAACATATTCCTATTCTAAGATTACTGCACCAAGAAGAGAAGAGTAGAAGTTGGCACTGAACTTGGACAGCCTAGACCTTGGGGTAAGGTCCTTTGATTTATTGTAAGCTTTGAAATACGTGACTAACATGGCAAGCTTCCCCACCCAACACCCAGTGGAAATAGAACTAGTATAAATAAGCATGAAGTTTATGAAGAGATCTTCTTTGTTGACAGTAAAATATTTGAGATCAGAGTAAGATCAGTAGCTGTAGCAATAATGTTTGAAAGAGGTGATGAAGGACTTGATTAGGGAAGTGATGACAGCAGGGACAGACTGTGCAGCAGGGTGGTGTGTGTGTGTGTGTGTGTGTGTGTGTGTGTTTCTGTGTATGTGGTATTGAGACTAGGTCACAATCTACAGCCTTAGCTGGCTTGTAATTTACCACATAGATCTGTCTGGCCTCAAACTCACATATATCTACCCGCCTTTCTACTCAACGCTGGGGTTAAAGGCAAGTACCATTATGCCTGGAAAGTGATGACAAAGTTTTGAGAAAATATAGGAATAAGAAAATAAAAGATAAAAAACAAGGAAATCATGAAATATGCAGGGAAATGGTGGAAACTGGAAAAGATCATCCTGAGTGAGGTATCCCAGAAGCAGAAAGACACACAGGACATATACTCACTCATAAGTGGATATTAGACATATAATATAGGATAAACCTACTAAAATCTGTTCACCTAAAGAAACTAATCATGAAGGAGGACTCTGGCTAAAATGCTTAATCCCCATTCAGAAAGGCAAAGAGGATGGACATCAGAAGAAGGAGAAAACAGGGAACAGCATAAGAGTCTGCCACACAGGGCCTCTGAAAAGCTCTACCCTGCAGGGTATCAAAGCAGATGCTGAGACTTATGGGCAACCTTTGGGCAGAGTGCAGGAAATCTTAGGAAAGAAGTGGGAAATAGTAAGACCTGGAGAGGACAGGAGCTCCACAAGGAGAGCAACAGAACCAAAAAATCTGGACACAGGGGTCTTTTCTGAGACTGATACTCCAACCAAGGACCATGCATGGAGATAACCTAGAACCCCTGCAAAGACGTAGCCCATGGCAGTTCAGTGTCCTAGTGGGTTCCTTAGTAATGGGGACAGGGACTGTCTCTAACATAATCTGATTGGCCTGCTCTTTGATCACCTTCCCCTGAGGGGGGAACAGCCTTACCAGGCCATAGAGAAAGACAATGCAGCCAGTCCTGATGAGACCTGATAGACTAGGATCAGAAGGAAGGAGAGGAGGACCTCCCTATCAGTAGATTTGGGGAAAAGCATGTGTGGAGAAGGAGGAGGAGGGAGGGATTGGGAGGGGAGGAGGGAGGAAGCTACAGGGCGATACAAAGTGAATAAAGTGTAATTAATAAAAATTAAAAAAAGTAAAGCAAAAAAACCCAACAACAACAACAAGACACATGAAAGGTAAAGAGAGTCAAATGGTCAATGTGGCCACAGAATGAAATGCAGGTTTCCAATTAGTCTAGCAGCAGCCCAGAATAGTGAGAAACAAACTAAAAAGGAGGGATTTAAAGAAAGTAAAGTATATGTTTCATTTTGGGTATGCTGACTTATAAGTTTCAGAGAAATAAGTGGGTAGGTTAGCTGCAGACTGATCATGTCTAGTGATGTATATGGTTTAAAGAGTTATCTAGGCCAAAGAACAGACTAAGAAATGATAATATTATAGGACAAAGTGTGTTGAAAGCACACATGCTGCTTGAAGACAAAATTCTTCTGGTATCACATTTAACAGTCAAGTCAGGAAACACACAACAACAAAGGAGACCCACGCTGCTCAGGACAGCACAACTGATGTCACATCAAACTGTACAGTCCTAAAGCCATGGGAGGAACTAGGAAAGTGCATTTCAACAGACACAAAATTGTAAATTAAATTTAAGAGATAAAGTGTCACTCTAACTTTTCTATGGACTATTTCAACAAAGTGGTCTAACTAGCTGAAAATTCAGTGTTCTCAGAAGTAACATGTCAGCAATAAGTAACCAACATGACAACAATTACATTACCCCTTTGTAAAAAGAAGAAAAGAGACAATGGCAAGTAAAGAGAAAATCAGAACAGGGACAGTATTGGTTTTTGTTTTTGTTTTTGTTTTTTTTTTGTGTGTGTGTGTGTGTGTTTATGTCTGTGTGTGTTTAAGACTTATTTTATTTATATGTATGTTTGTTTTATTGTCTCTGCGGAGGCCAGAATAGGGCATTGGATCCTGGAGTCAGGTCAAGAATGCCAGAGAGGATTCCTGTGTTGTGACAGAATGGGTGTAGTCCCCGTACATGTGTTCTTGCTACCTTTCTACTGCAGTTCCTGCTTTACCCTTTTTTGTGCATTCTTTGTTTATCTAACTAACTCCAGTTCATATCTAGAGCATTATATAATACCACATCCCTTACTTAGCTTTCTTTACCCTGCATTCAGCTCCCTTGGTGTGTGACTGTATATACTCTGTACTGTCACAGTGTTACGGTCCAGAATTCACTGAAGGAAAAGCCCAGATTCAAGTAATACGAAAAAGCAAAAAGTATTTCTTCAGCAGAGAATTCTAGCATGCTGGGGTCACCACGTTCAAAATGGCAGAAAGGGGAATTCCTACTGTGGCTATTGACCTTGATTGTGATTGTCTGGTGCCTGTGGAGGCTAAAGTCAGGACTTGGGTGCTATTCAAACCAGTAGTTAAGCGACCTTATCTTCTGTGGGCCAGATGTCTTGGCTGTTTCTAATTGGTTGTTCTTTTTCTGTGATTTTTCTCTGTAACTCTCAGGCCTGTGTTGTCTGGCAAGAAAATGAAGCCTGTCATGGTCAGGTTTATTTAGCTAAGCTCTCCTAACAGCTTTTTGTACACATCACTAATGGAGAATCTTTCTAGTAATTGAAGATGTCTGTATGTAACTATCTTCCCTTGGAATTTGAGCTCCTTGAGACTAGAAATAATATCTTTCTTGTTCCTTTGCTGTTAGTATAATACCTGATACAGAGTAGTGACCCAAAAGCTTGTTAAACTGCAGTAGACAATCACAATGCTTGAAAAAATAGTAGGACCCATATAAAGAGGTGTGAAATAAGGAGAGGATGGAAAAGTGCTGAAGTGTTATGCATTGACTTGGAAATGCTTAAGAGGAATATTGGTCAAGAAAAATGCTGAAATAAGGAATAGAAAATGAAGGAAGAATAATACTGAAATTTAATTTATATTTTTATTAGCAGATGGTTAAACAGAGTGAGTATTCAAGTAAATGGTACCAAGAGAGAGACACCCCCCACACACACACACACAAAATGTATTTCTGGGAAAGTGAATACACAATTTACAGCAAAAACTAGAACATCATTGGGGATTGTGGTACCTCCTGAGAACCCATTCATATGCTTGAACTTCTTTTCTGATGCAAAGTTTTAGACACTTTCGTAGGCTTTTGTCTGCCTGCGAGTGCCACAAGATGGTTGTGGTTCTGACAGGCTCCAGCATTGTTACCGAGGGTTGGATCGGTTGTTGCTGTATCATAGTTAGTGCAGTCCATGGAAATATGACTCAAGGCAAGGTTATCCACACTGTGAGAAGAGTAATTGAAAACCATCTGGAGAAAGGCTGACTTGGTGTTAGTCTTTTGTTTGCAAAGAATAACATAGCACTTGGGGAAGAATGTACAGCAAAGAATCCCATAGTTGGATATCAGAATGACTATAATCTCCACAGCAGGCAAATACTTACCGAATGTGGTAGCATAGACTGGGATGAATGTGATCCAAGCTATGAAGTAAATAAGCATGCCAAAAGTCAGGAACTTGGCTTCATTGTAATTCTCAGGAAGTTTCCTCCCCTTGAAAGCAAATGCGAAGCAAATGAAGGCCAGGAGTGCAATGTAGCCCAGCATGATACCAAATGCAAGCACAGATCCTTCTTCGCATTCCAGGATAATGACTCTAGGCATGGCGGTGTTCTCCTCCACAGCAGGTGCTGCCAGGACCAGCCAGAGTGTGCAAATGATCACTTGGATGCCGGTGCAAGAGAGGACAATAGGGACTGGCTTATAGAGACACTTCAGGAAAGTCTTCAGCTTGGGGTCAAAGCTGAAAGCTAGCAAAATTTTCAGGGACTTGATCAAAATACAGGAAACACAGAGAGTAAAGCTCACACCAAACAGGGTCTGCCTGATCTTACAGGAGAAGTCTTGTGGTTTGCCGATGAAAAAGCCTGTGCCGGCAAAGTTAAGGGCATGGCAGATGAGCATCAAGTAGCAGACCACCAATCCCCCAGATGACTTCACCACGGGTGTGTTTAGGTTTCTTGTAAATATTATGCCAATGGCCAGAACAAAGGCTATTCCTAGTAGGGAGAAGGCGATGAGGAGGACAGCCAAGGAGTCATTCCAATCCAGATACTCCACTTCCCTCTCAAAGCACGATGTGCTCCTTTCTGGGGCCCACTGTGTTTCGTTGTTGCATAAAATGCAATGATCCATATCTAACAAGGAGAGGAGATTGGTTAGGTCGCAAACATTTAAACTATGTAGTTGCCCACTATACTGTAGAGAAAACAAGCTCTGGGGAGGTCATACTGTTTACTTATTCAAGTAAAACCTACACAGAACCCGACGAAAGTGGGAGAACACAGTAAATGGAAGAGATGAGAAAGATGGGAAAGGGTGATAGAGAAAGCCAAAAGGTCAGCTGGGACATGATTCTTCAATAAATCTATGTACTCCAGAGAGACACTGGTCTCTTATGAATGTGCTGTTATTGATGGCAGTTTGGAGACCCTGTTCAGAATGTGGTTTTGGAATTCACACCTTTCTCCCTTTATACCTATGATTCTTGTAATCCTGTCTAAGCTAACTGAACTGTGTAAGACTATTTCTGAATCTCTCTTTCTCTCAAGGACAAGAACAAATCAAAATAGGGGCTGGGGGTGTAGCTCAGTGGTAGGGCATGGGCCTAGGGAGGGGCTGGGGTTGTAGCTCAGTGGTAGAACACAGGCCTAGAAAGAGGCTTTGAGTAGCTCAGTGGTAGAGCATGGGCCTTGTATGCACACGGCCCGAGATTTGATACCCAGCAGTAAAAGAAAGAAGCTATAAAATAAAAGATAAAACTGGATTAACATACAGTAAATTCAGCCTAAGGGACATAATTCAGAGGTGCCACTGTGCATGCAGAGGTGTCACTGCAGCTACCTGTTTGGTTACTGTAGTGGTTTTCTGGGCAGCTCACACATTCATAGCAGCAAGTGTGTTGACTTCTTGTGACTTTCTTCATTTGACCAGGACTGCATTCCTTGGAGCATTTAGATAGAATTTGCTACAGTAAAGGAAATTAAAAAAAAAAAAAAATTAAAAAGAAAATTATCCTAGCCATTCTTCATTTAGTAGAATTTTGGGTCTTTTTTTTTTTTTTTTTTTTTTTTGTAGCATTAAAATTTTTTGGTCATCTTAAGCAAGAACAAGCTTAAAATATACAAAATATTTTGCATGAGAAAACTGCTTTAGAAAACATACTTTTTTTTTTTTCTTGATGACAGGGTCTCACAGTGTAGCTCTGGCAGCTGTACAGAACTAGCCATATAGAACAGGCTGGCCTTGAATTCACAGAGATTAACCTACCTATGCTTCCAGAGTCCTGGGGCTTAAAGGCATTCGCTATCATGCCTGATGACACTTAGGGCTTCTATAAGCAAATCATGGAAATTAGCTCTTCTAGAGACCTTCCAGCAGAGAGAAAAGCACATATTTGTAAAGCAGAGAAATGAAATGAGGGTCTCAGAATTGCTAATTCCATGCTGAAAGAAGAATTCTGAAAGAAAAATGGGACTGTTGTATTTTTAAACAAGATTTTAAAAATTCACATGCATGAATCTTCGTATCTCTCTCTGTATGAGCTTGTGTGTGTGTCTGTGTGTCTCTCTCTGTCTCTCTGTGTGTGTGTGTGTGCCATAAGATGGTGTTGCATCCCTTGGAGCTGGAGTCATAGGTAGCTGTGAGTCACCAATGTGGGTTCTGGGAACTAAACTCCGGCTCCCTGGAAAAGCAGTTAAGTGCTCTTAGCCACTGAATCATCTCTCCAGCCTCTAGACTTTTATACTTCTAAAAGAAAGTTCTTAATATGACATACCTTTTAAAAAGGAGACCAGCGAGGGAGTGTGGGGTTGGGGAGGGAATGAGGGAGCGGGATACAGCTGGGACACAGAGTTAACAAAATGTAACTAAAAAGAAAAATAAAATAAAAAAAAGTGATAAAAAAAAACAAAGCAATGGAATACTTGGAATTTAAAACTGTTGGAATTTTTTTAAAAAAATCTAAAATATGTGACAACTGAGCTACATTGAAAGCTTAGATGTGTTTTTTTTTTGTTTCGTTTTGCTTTGTTTTGAGGCAGGATCTCACTGTAATCCCAGGCTCATGTTCTCCCATTTCAGCTTCTCCAATACTGGGATTATAGACACTCACCACCATGCCTGGTTGAGGTGCAGCAATGTTAAACAGAATGCAGCAGGCACAGAGTCCTTTCATTAAGAGAAAGGAAGACATAAATGAAGGAGTGAGGGCTGTAGAATTGCAGGTGGATGGACATTAAGGGGAAGGTAGGAGGAGAGGGGGTACTGGGGACAGGGAGGTACTGGAGGCAGGACAGGGAGCACTTAAAGAACAAAACACTAGCTTTTACCTGGAGAGAAATACGCAGTGGAAGAGTTCTGAGCAGAGCACTGTCTTTTCCAGGATGGCGTCTTAAGACTGAGGGGGTATGAGTGTAAGAGGAAGAGTTTCAAAGCTAACACACTAACTTGGGTGAGAGGTGGCTGCGGCTTGCTGTGGAGCAGCAGTGCTACAACCAGGGAGGAAATGGTAGTCAGACTTCAGACCCACCCTGGAAGTTACACCTGCAGTGGCTTTGCAGTGTGACAAGCGTGTTGTGTGATACACTGAGGACAAGAACGCCCTCAGGGTGTCTCATGAGCAACTGAGAAAGAAGAGTTGCCATTTTCTGAGACTTGGAAAAGAATAGCCAGAGCTTTGTTTTAGAGATAGTCAATGCGGACAACAATCAGATAGATAGCCACAGAGAGATGCCAGTTTGGCAGTCGGCACTTATTTGAGTTAAAAGATAAAAATCAAGAAGCCAGTAGCCTCCCACAGAATGACATTATTTGAAGACTGGAGCCTGATAAAGTCACTAAACAGAGAAAAAAGAACAGGACTGAGCCTGGGCATCCTAGTGTTTAGAGGTATTGGAAAGATAAGGACCCAGCAAAGGAGACAGAGAAATGGTGGCACAGAGGAAATCAGGGGAGTATGGAGTCTAGGAAGCAAATAAGGCCGATAGTGTAAAGGAAAGAATAAGTAGCTGTTAAATGAATTATGATGATAAATGGATTTAATGTGAGTTATACAAACAATTTTGATAGATTATAAGCAAGCTTAAAAGGGAACAAAAGGAGAAGACTTGGGGCCAGTCAAGATATTTAATGTTTTCAAGGAGTTTCATTGTAAAGAGAAACAGAGGCTTGGGCAGCAAATAATATAGGATGTGGGAAATCTGTGCAGCTGCAGCCTTTTGAACATGGGAGAAATAAAGCAGATTTATATCACCATGTGGGCAGTGCAGAAGAGAAAATCGTGGAGGAGGGTGCAGGAGACTGTGAAGTCGACAGAGCAAGTCCTTAAATGACTGAAGGGGTTGGGGCCCACAGGTTCAGCGGAGGTGCCACTTGAGGAAGAAGTACAGCAATCCATCCACAGGGCCAAATGGAAGTCAGAAGACCAGGCACGGAATTGCTACAGGAGGCACTACAATTCTTTCTTCCATTACTTTACTGTTTGTAGAACAGAAAGCAGGATCAACTGAAGGTGATAGAATGTGCTCAGGGAAGAGTATAACATGGCCAACTAGCAAGAGAAAGGAGCTCTAAGATTGTCAGGAAACACTCTGATTGATTGCCCAGCAACACTGAAAGTTCACTGAACACTGGAGATCAGGAATCTAATGAGATAGCAGTGAACAATACAAGGCTTGTATTCCAGCTTCTCTTGCCCCAAGTTCATCTACTTAGGAGATGCACACAGACTTGACCACACAGTGAGTTGAATTTTGCCAGTATTGAGAAATGAGAACACTGAAGTGAAAGAAGTGAGGAGAACTGAGGGCATATGCAAGAGTGTTATACTAGTTGGCCACAGGACTTAGGGAGGAAGGTGGAACAGGGAACAATATGATGATCACGAGGTTCTGCAGGAGATTAGGATGTTTCCAGGTAATATACTAGGTGACTTGAATTCAGCAAAGCCTACGACAAAAATCACAAAAATCAAGTATCCTGAATTCACGTTTTGCTTCTTGGCTTTTGACGATGAAAACGTTGTGCTGCAGGTCATATTCTGCCATTTTTGTGACTGTCATGAGGCCATTGATCTCCTTCCACAGCACCACATCGTAACCAGTATTTAAGTCCCCATGGGCATCAAAGTGAAAGGAATTCTTCCCGTCAGTGAATGTCACATTTTTCAGCACGTCAAGTAGCTATGAAAGGTAAAAGTGTGAGTGAACATTCAACAGGAGTATCACATCCTTCATCCAACAGACTGGATCGTTGGGACTATTTCTTAAAGTGAGAAGAAAAAAGAAGGGACCTGATCTCTGTTTGAGGATGTTTAAATATCTAGTACACTTTAAGGAAGAACACCCCCCTTCCCCATCCACTAGGGCGCTAGATTTGCTTTTTGTAGAAGTTTTCCTATGTGAAATTGTTGCTACCCAGTTTGTGCAATGGCAGCCACATTCAGATTGTGCTGGGGAGAAAGAACACCAGAGTTGGAACTAAGAGAGCACAGTCTACTGCTTACTTAGGAGTAAGCACTCTCACTGCATTCATCATGGCCAACTGGTTGCCTAAGTCCATGGTTCTATGTGGCTTTGATGGATTAAAAAACTATGGGATAAGGCAGAAATTTTTCTATCTGAGTAGAATCACTCTACCCTGTGTCTTTTTGGTTAATTTTTAAATGTTTTTATTTCTGTCAATAGACTAAAAGAAAAATCAGCTTATATTTTAAGGTAAATACATTACGTATTATAGTCACGTAAATGGCCAAATAATCCCCTTCTCAGTGTCAAAGTGTGCACTCCTTGTGTTACTTGTCCCTACAGGATTATTACTTCTTTTAAGGAATATAAATTAATTGCTTTAGGAAAGCAGAATATATCAAAGCAAACCTGATAGAATTGAAAACAAAAATGCTGTCTTATTTTCAGGGCTTTGGTTGTAACTCAGAGGGCAGAGTGCTTTTATAGCGTGTGTAAGGCCTGGGGCTCATTCCTCAACACCACTGCAGTGAGCATGGCATCACACAGCTGTCATCCCAGCTCATGGGGTAGGAGTGGTGAGAGTAGGGGCAGGGTGGTGGTGGGAGGATTGGGAGTCCTAGGCTAACCTGGGCTGCATGAGACCTGGCTTCAAAAATAATTTTTTTAAAAAAAAAGATTTTAACATTGCCTGGAATAAAAAAGAAATGCGAAGGGAACCAAAGTAAATGAATAAGTAAGCACTTCAAGGATAAAGTTCTTCAGTAAACAAGATAACTTCAGTGTCTCACCGGTACCCATGAACTGTTTTAAATGTGCTCCTTTCTTAAGCAAAACTAGCACAGAGGGTTAGTATAAATGCATGTCCGCCCAGTTACTGAGCCTAAAGCTTATTAATAAATCTAATAGGTCTCTGTGTCATTTATTTGGGAGCTTTAACGAATGATTAGAAAAGCCCTCCAAAGCATAAGTTATCTACTTCATACAGGTTTCAGGTTCCAAGGTAATTCAACTGCACGCCAAATTGTAAGAAGTTCCATCTGGCAAAGTCTGGAGTACTTTTTGGTAAGGACTCCACATCACGAGTCCCTTGACTCATTCGTTTCCAGCTTCCTTTCAAGACTCCAGTCCTGTGATGTTTTCTGCTCTCTGGAGATACTGGCCTTTTAGAGAATGTTCTTTAAGTTGCCAACATTGAACTCACTGCCTCAGTTATGTGCTACACTGCCATTTCAAGTTTGTAGGAAAAGCTGTAGTGTCTGTTCCTGCATGATAGCCAGCTCTATAATCATCTGATCACATACTACATTGGCTGCTGTAAGAAGGGATTCTGTTTTATTCCCCAGGGTATCATCAGCACTCACAACACAATGATGGAACACTGAGACACCCAACAAATACTTCCTGAGTAAACATGTGGGGAATGGCTATTAGACATTTTCTCATCTCCTATGTGCCACTCACCACCTTGTATAGAATCAAGTGGAAGAAAAAAAAAAAGCCAAAACCACTCCACTATAACATGAAGAAGGTTCACTCACACATACCTGAAGAACGTTATAAATCTGCCAAAATAAAATAAGGGTGACTGTGTGCTGTCCCTCAATACTGTTCTCACCAAACACAGAGCCAGAATGCTACCCTAACTCCACTGCAATGTAAGTTTAGTTGGACCATTAAAACTACTCACAAAGTGTCTTATGAATATTAGGTCATTTTGCTGGAGGGTGGAGGGGTGCTGAAGAGACTAGGAATGCATCCTTGATTAGGAATCCTAAATGTTAATGATTTGTTTTAAAATTTAATGTCTTATAAAAATCTTCTTTACAAAAAGACCTCTGATTGCATGCCTTGTCACCCAAATAGGGCACTCATTATTATTTGGCTTGCTTACATCATGATCAAAGGAGCACCTCACCCTTTTTCAATCTGTTTTCTAGATTAACAGGGTCTCTGGGGAATAAAAAGCAACCTTAGACCCCCTAGTGTTTAAATAAAAATGCTTAGATTATACTTTCCCAAGTCTTTTCTTCAAAATTATTTGAGATTTCTTTCTGATTGAAAATACTTTCCTGAATCTTTGATAGATCAATAGTGGTCTTTGTTTCTATGTCTCTTATGAGAGTCTTCCTAATTTTTTTTCTTGTGTACCATGTACATTCAAGGACTGGTCTCCATTTCTCTCTTCCAGTCTCATTTCTAAAGTTGAGCTCAGCCATTTCATTATGATATTCTGCTTCTTAAAACAAGAAGAGCTTTTCTGTAGTGCTCTAGGTAAAAGGTATTGAAATGTAGAGAAAATGCCATATGGAATGTGGTATACGGAAGAAGAGTGATTGTAACAAAGATAATTTAGAGGTTTTTTTAATCCCGCAATCCCTTGTTAAGGTTTTATAGTACAAAAGAAGTGCTTTCAAGCAGATGTTTAAAAATTATTAGAAATGTGTGTACGTTATTTAGAAGAGTTTTTAATTTCAATGAAGACCCTAATCACGAGTTATTTATATTTTAGACTTTTGGCTTTCAATGTAGCAAAAAAAGCCCTTGAAAATGAGCAGCATATACCTCACAACATGTACAACGATTATGCATCTATTAAAAATAAAAATAAGTACAATTTTAAAATGAGTGATTTAAAACCCATGTTTCAAGGGTTGAGGATGTAGCTCAGAGGGATGCAGCTCAGTTACTTGGTGTATATGAGGCCCTGAGGTCAAACTCCAGACCCTAAAAGCAAAACAATGTAAGCATAACAGCAAACTAAAGACAAACAAACAAACAAAACCCTTGAAGTTCATACATCTAAATGTGCAAGCAGGTTACTTTGGTCATCAGGGCTTATATTGCAGATGATTAAAACATAAATATTAGGGGCTAAGTTGAAGCTCCTGGTAGCATATGAAGCTCCTAGTAGCTTGCACAGGGCCAGTTGTTCAAGTCTACGCAACAGCAAAAAAAGTGATGATGGCAAAAATACAAATGGCATTCTAGATGCCACTTATGATCCAAACTGTCTTATTCTATTCTACCCTCTGTTCACTTAAAACTCTAAAGGACATATATGTTCTAATTATGATACTGTCTCAAGGCCTATAAGTCTGGTTTTAAGTTTACATGATTGAGAAGTTTTATTCTCACAAGTAAACATTATTATTAAAAGAAGTACTTTCTTTTACATGCTTTGTTCAAGGTCATTAAGAGAAAATTCATTTTCCTACTAATTAGAACCATATTAAACTTTAAGTTTTTCTGAAATAATCCAAGAAAAGAAAGAAAAACATTGATTTATGCACACTTGGTGTTCCATTTAAGCTTATATTTTTATAATTGCCCTAACAACATTCCTTCCAAGATGACTAAATGAGGCTGAAGAGATAGCTCAATAGCTAAGAGCACTGACTGCTTATGCAGAGGACCCAGGTTCCGGTCCCAGCACTCCTATGGTGGCTCATGGTGGTTCACAACCATCTTTAATTCCAGTTCCAGTGGCTTCAGTGCTCTCTTTTGGCTTTAGTAGGCATTGAATTCACACAGTGAACAAACATACATGCAAGAGGGAGAAACTCATACATATAAAACCAAAAAGTAAACCTTAAGGATAAAAACAAATCACTAACCTCAAGCCCTTCAGAGAGCATCCTACTTAAGACAGTAAGAGTATTTAACCGGAGGACAGGATTACAATCTACCTGCTGCACAATTATAAGGACATAAGAAGACTAGGACTGGAGCCATGTTTATGGCTCCCTCTTGTCTTTAGTTTTCTCATATACAGGATGAGCATCCATAATCCAAAAATGCTACACATCTGAGTTTTTGAGCACCAACCTAATAGCACCAGTGAAAAATTCTACAGGTGACTTCACTGACATGACATAGCTGCACTAAAATATTGCATAAGACTGCCTTCATGTTATATGAACAAGGAAAACACAAGCAAAGATGAATTTTACATATAGACTTTGTCCTATACCTAAGCTAATCTAATCCAAAACATGTATAGCACTGAACATATCAGATAAAGGAAATACTATAGTATTTAGCAATAACCAAAATAATCTTTCAACTTCTATGGTCTAATTCTTATGGGTAAAGACTGTTAAACAATATAATGTGTATAAAGCACTGGAAAAAAATCCATAAATTGGCAGAGGAATATAGCACTTTTAACAGAATCATTTCAGAAAATAAAATGAAACTTTGGAGCTTAGGGAAAGAAATGAGGATAATGAGTATCATTAAGACTAAAATGTTATATAAGCAATACAGGTCATAAAAAGACTGCCAGTTTCCACTTGCAGAAGGGATAAAGTTAGGAGTAGGTACTACTAATGATACTCTGTTATGCTTGCAGACAAGAATGTAGCATAACTGTCTTCTGAGAGGCTTCATCCAGCTGCTGATGAAAAAAGATGCAGAGACCCACAGCCCAACATTACATAGAAATCAGGTAATCATGTGGAAGAGGGAGATGAAGGAACCAGAGAGGTCAAGGACACTACAAGAAAACCTACAGAACCAACTAACCTGGGCCCATAGGGACTCACAGACTGAACCAACAACCAAGAGCATGCCAGGAACCGACCTCGCCCCCTACACATATGTAACAGATCTATAGCTTGGTTCTCATGTGGATCTACTAACAACTGGAACAGGGGCTCTTTCTGACTCTATTGCTTGCCCTTGGACTCCTTTCTGCTAACTGGACTACCTTGTCTAACTAGCCTAAATAGGAGAAGATGTGCCCAGTTCTACCTCAATGTGATATGCCAAGGCAGACTGATATCCACAGGAGGCCTCATCTTCTCTGAGGAGAATGGGGGCCAGGGGAGAGGAGAGAGAGGGACTGGGAGGGTAAGCTGTCATCCAGATATAAAATTAATGAATTAATTAATGGAATAAAAATAAAGAAAAAGAAAGAAGAGGTATCATGAATCTTTGTGAAATAAAGCAAGAGGGGAAATGGGGAGATGATGGTAAGTGAACAGGTTTGGGATGCAAATTATTCCAATAATTAATCCCAACAATGTAAACGAGTACCTCCCATGGTTGAAAGCTTTTGGGTTTCTGGCAGTCTCGAGCCTGGCACAGATCCCGAATGGCATGGCCAATTGCAAGCACTGCAAGCTGAATGCTATGAATGAGTCCCGGCTCAGTATAATGCCAGAGGAAGTTATTTCTCATGAAATGGTTTTCAGTGGTCTTGGCAGTGTCATAGGTCAGAGTTGCCTGAGAAGAGTTAGAAATGCATTGACTCAAATCACCATCCTTGATGTGTTTACAGGCAGAAAAAACCTTGGCAAATTCACGTAGGGGTTTGTTATTGTTGTTGGGATACAAACGAAGAGTTTGAAGAAAAGAATGGAAAGAAGATATGTTTCCTCTCTTAAAGGTAAACCCCACCACTTTGCCAAGCTTCTTGACATTAGGAATGGTGATAATCTTGGTAGCAGTTGACCAGTTATCGCTAGCTATCCAGATCTTACTTATTTTCCTTTCAATGGCTTTTCTGAAGAGATTGAAAACATGGAATTTCCTCAGAAATACCACGATGACATTAACCTGGGCTTCTGCAATGATCTTCTCCAGTGTGTGATTGATTTTGACTTCAATGGTATTATCTGAGAGGAAGGCTGGCAAAACTTCTTTGAAGGCGATGCACACATTATTTGCAGCAGCCTGAATTGCTAATGTGTTGAGAGCCAGTCTTCCATAGTCATCATCTGTTGTTAAGGCACCGATCCAGTTCCATCCAGATTTTTGAATCAGGTGGGCCATTGCTTTAGTTTGGTAGAAGTCACTGGGCACAGTCCGTAAAAATGAAGGAAAGCGGATTTTGTCACTCAGGATTTCTGCGGTGGAGTCGTAACTCACCTGGAAGTAGACAGAATTTTTGAGTTATGGTAGAGGAGCACAGGAGCCAGTCATGTTAAGCTCGTTTTCCTTTAATTCCTATAGCCTCTTCCTAAGTTAAAAGACTCATGTTAGCACCCAAGGATGTTTAGTTATATGGTCTTCTTTGAATCTGACTGATGTTGTTACAGAAAGAGATCAGGGGAGGCCCTTGGAGATATGTGTCTTTTCTGAATCAAGTTAAAAACAGTCAGAAACTGGTTCTTGATACTGCAAACATGACTCCGTAGCTAATTCCCTGATTCTTTCATAAGAACAAATGTGCTCAAAACCAATGTACAGAAGGAACTAGAACAAGAACCTACCTGTGGCATGAGCTGTAAGTTCAACATCCTTGAGACAGCCATGGATATTTCAGAGTAGCCAGCACCTATGACAGCCTTTACCCTTGGTATGTAGCTGGAGTAGTCACATTGAAAGGCCACTGTTTCTCTAGAATAGTTGAATTTAGAGAGGAACCTCAGAGTGGCTGCCACGGCTGCAGTAACTTCAGCACAAGTGTCATAGATTTCATACCCCAGTTTGACTCCAGATAACAGTGTTGAGTTATTGATCATCTCAATGCTGTGTATCATAGCCAGAGTTTGAAGAAACACTGATATTTCAAAGCTGTTGAGAAACAAGAATTTTCTGAAACAAAACTGTTTTATTTGGTGTGCAGCTACCTCATCTCATCCATATTTCTGCCCTTTGGTGAATAATTTTTGGATGAGTCAAGCTGATTTCAGGTAAAGTGTGAACTTTATTTGACAATAACCTTATTTTTACCCTATTCTTTGATCATAATTTTTAATAGAATACCTGTATTTATTTGTTCACAATTCATAAATGTAAACAATTTATCTTTCAAAACTATGTTTTTAGTTAAAATAAAATTGTATCACTGCCCCTTCCCTTTTCCTTCTCCACCCCCTCCTAGTACCCTCACTCAAAATCCTCTCATGTCCTCCCAACTCTGGCTGATAACCTCTTTTTCTTATGTATGTACATATGTATGTATGTACATATGTATGTATGTATGTATGTATGTATGTATATGTATATATATACATATACATTAAGTTATGATTTCCTGAAAATTACTATTTATCACTTTGGGATGTATGAGGATGAAATGTGGAAAATCATTGATATACTCTTCATTTAAAAAGAAGTGAGAGAAGATATTAGTAGATTACCTCATAAATAACCACATTTTGTTTTCTTAGTCCCTTATATCTAAGCTCCATGGCCTTGGATTCTCCAGTACTCAGAACAAGGACCAGGAAATGCCAGTACTTGCTAACACCCTGCTCAGTATTGAGTAAAAAGCATTTCTCTTCAATAGTGACAATAAAGTCAAATGTTTAATTAGTTGTAATTTTTTTCTTTCTGGAAGAAATTTGTTAGATCAAATGTTTCATTTATATCTATCATTGCTTATTGGCTTAAAATTATGGGCTTCAATTCTTTGGGCACCAATTTGGTGCTTTAAAAATCTTCAATTATTATTTTGTGCCATTTCAGCTAATCACTGGTTATACTAACAGCAACCGAAATGGGATGAAAGCCAGAAAGTGTTCTTACTGTGACACAGGAACTGTAGGCTATCTGAAGGCATCTTAACTGAAATTAGAAAGCACTATTTGATAAGAAAACAAACAGGGGATCCAATACTCTGCAGGTCAGTGCAAAAAGGATCAAGAGCTGAGGCTAGTCTGGGATATATAAGGAGACTTTGGCTCAAAACAAAACAGACAGAAAAGTAAAATAAAAAGGGAACATAATATTATGACAAGTTACAATCAGAATTTTCAGTCACAGGGAAGCCTGTGGATCACATTATCAGATCAATTAAAGCTGATGCTGCCTATGTCCATGACCTCATTTTTTTTTTTTTTTTACATATGGAAACCACAAGTCAATTTCACAAAACCAGTGTGTCCTAAAACTGAAGTTAACTAAAACATATTGTTTTTCTTAAAAAACAAAAACCAAACCAAAACAGAACAAAAAAACCCAATCCATCTGTAACACCTTCCCCCAGTTTTAGTTACAGGATACTATGTCAAGAATTACACTGCATGCTGCAATTCACTCACTCTCACTAACAAGGAAAAAAGGACATTCTGATCCTTACGATCGTCTCAACTTAATACCAAAGGACTGGATTATTCTAGAATGAAGTGAATACAGCACTGATGAAATGTGAGCATACAAACCTCAAAAGTGGACTTTTAAATAAGGCATAAAACAATAAACCTATGCTTATAATAACGAAGTGCATGCCGTGGGTGACAGAAATATAAGCATTGTGTGTGTGCTGTAGTGCTGGACAGGTTACAACATCTTTACAAGTGACTTCAGAGACTTTTTTAAAACAGGCATAGTAAAAACCAAACCAAACCAAACCCCACTACTGTAAAGCATTCTCTACCCCTGTGCTTGGAAGGTAATTGTACATATAGAGCTATACATCTATTTTAAGGACAGCAAAGCTAACTGGATGCAACTTCAAAATACACACATGCTCTATTTTATTAAAATGTCACTGCAGGCAAACCACCTGAGTGTCTTAGTCTTACAGCACAATCTTGAATTCTAAGTGAATTATTTTTTTGAGTTTTACTCACCCAACACATTTTTGGATTTGTGGTCGCCTGGGATGGTCATTTGTGGACAACATTTTTTCATGGATGGCAAACAAACCTCCAATCATGATATGTCCAGGAGAAGTGATAGCCACAAAGTCATCTGGGGTGTGGCAAGACTGGAAGGTACCAAGAATAACCATGAAGCAGGTAATTACTATAATTAGTAGTGCCATGCTCCTGTCTCAGTTGCACAATTCATGAGAGATATTAGGAACCATTCAGCTCAGATACCAACGACCATTTCCCCTAAACGCCTTAGGAACATAGAATAATGTCAAAGGCTAGAAATGTTCAATATTCAGATTCTTGATGACAGTGAAAACAGTTCCTTCAGCAACAAGAACATGTCAGATTTTAAGAGTCTTTGGTGCTGAGCCACGTGACAATGGGCACGTGAAAGCTAGGGATAAGCAAGCTGATAGACTTGTAAAAACAGATCTTTGGAACATTATATTCTTTTGCTCCAGAGGGATGTCAAAGGATTTTCTTTTGAAATATGTTATAGCCAACATCCTGTTGGCTTTTCTTTTGAAATATATATAGTCTTCTTTCTGGGAGAGGAGACTGGGAATGTTGTTCTGCTTAGAAAATGGACAGTTTCTATATTTTCAAACATACTGTTTTCAATGCAAAAAATTACACTAGTTGGTCAGCTATTTAGAAGAACATTATTTTGCTTTTTTTTTCTCCTAGAAATTTAGGCTTTCAAAGATGAAATTCAGTTGGTGTAAGCTTTTGTCCCTTCGGTGTTATTCATGCTAGTAGTAGTAGAAGATACAAATTCTGGGCAAAACTAAAAATAAGATGATGCTTATTAAAGAGGAAAAAAGATCTGTCATAGGTAACTCATTGTCATTTATATCATTGTGATATATATATATATATATATATATATATATATATATATATATATAGCCACAGATACATTAATATAAACTTTGAACATGTTTTTAAATGCTTACACATTAGGAATAACATAATTTTGCAGGAATCCTTTTTTATTTGTTTGTTTGTTTTGAGACAGGAACTCTCTGTGGAACTCTGGGTGACCTGGAACTCATTCTGTAGACCAGGCTGCCCTGAAACTCACAGAGATCCATCTGCCTCTGTCTCCTGAGTACTGGGATTAAAGGCATGTGCCACTACTGGAAACATGCTCCTTTAAAAAAAGAGATGTGAGTGCTTTGTTTGTGTGTACGTATGTACATTGGGTGCATGCCTTGTGCCTGCAGAAGTCAGAAGAGACTGGGGTAGAGGAAGTTGTTGAATCCCCTGGAACTGTTGTTACAGATGATTAAAGTTGCCATGTATGTGCTGGCGACCAAATGAACAACCTCTGCAAAAGCAGAAAGTGCTTTTAACTGTTGGCCATCTCTCCATCCCCAATGGCTATGTGTTGGAATTTCAGGGAGTAAAGAAACTTCAGTAACTTAGGAATCGTTGAGAATAAGTTTAAAGTTTATTTTTCAAAACCAGTCTTTTTTTTTTCTTTATTTTTCTTTATTTTTTTTTAAATTTGAAATTTTTTTTAAATTTTATTTTTCCTTTTAGTTACATTTCGTTAACTCTGCGTCCCAGCTGTATCCCGCTCCCTCATTCCCTCCCCAACCCCACATTCCCTCCCCGGTCTCCTCCCTGCCCCTTTCCAAGTCCACTGATAAGGGAGGACCTCCTCCCCTTTCATTTGACCCTGTTTTATCAGGTATCCTCAGGGCTGGCTGCAAAGTCTTCCTCTGTGGCCTAACAGACTGCTCCTCCCCTGGGGGGGGGGGTGTCAAACAGCCTGCCCTTGAGATCCTGTTAGAAATAGAAAGACAAATGGAATGTGCATTGAACGTATGACAGGAGTCTACCACAAAAGGCATCTGAAAGACTCTACCTAGCAGTGTTTCAAAGCAGACACTAAGACTCATAACCAAACCCTTGGCAGAGTGCAGGGAATCATATGAAAGAAGGGAAGTTAGTATGATATGGAAAGGATAGGAGCTCTACAAGGACCAAATATATCCGGGCACAGGGTCTTTTCTGAGACTGACACTCAACCAAGGACCATCTATGGACGTAACCTAGAACTTCTGCTCGGATGTGGCCCGTGGTAGCTCAGTAACCAAGTAGTTTTCCAAAGTAAGGGGAACACGGACTATTTCTAAAAAAACCAGTCTTTTAAAAATACTTGGCGGTATTTGTTTTACTTTGATATTTGTTCTGTCTATCTTTTGTTTTGATTTTCATTGTTTTTGTTTTTGTTTTTTCATTTAAAAGAAAGAAAGAATGAAAACAATTTGAGTTGGGTAGGGCGTTGGGGAGGATTTGGGAGAAGATAGGAGAGAAGAAAGAATATAATCAAAACATACTGAATAAAAATATTTTTAATTATATAAAAACATTGCAATAAGGCTGCCAATATGCATCAGCAAGTTAAAGCACTTGCTGCACAAAACTGGTGGCCTGAGTGCGGTCCCTGAAACCCATGGTTCGAGGAGAGACATGCATATACAAGCACTTATATACCTCATATACATGATGAAGAAAATAACAGTTGCTGTAGGAAGGCATTTCTAAGTCTAACACCTCTTGGAGGGTAGTTGATATCCTTTTAAAGGAATCTTAAAAGCTACTGTAGCATTTCAAATGATCCAGATTAGACGTAGATTCATAGAGGCATGAAGTTAGACTGACTGAGGAGTCACAGCTCATTACATGGCACTAAATGCTTTCTCCTTATGTTAATGTATATAAAACATATAAATACTGATCTCATTATTTTTACATATGTATTTCATGAACTTTGATCATAATCACTCCCATTATCTAAATGTTCTGACAAATGTTTTCTAGACTTTCCTACTTTCTGGTGAAAATGCTTTCTAAAAGGATGCAAGACAGTATTTTTCAGTTGTCCACAAACCTTGATAAATACAAACAAGTTTACAGACTTTTCACCTATTGCATAAATGCATTTTACTCAGCTTTCTTGTTGTTATTTGCATATGTGTGTGTATGGAATTGAATGGCTTTATGAATGTAGCGATTTTGCTCAGGCAAACTCAAAGTTCTCATAAAACTCAAGCTCAAAGATGATTTTTGGTAAAATTGTACTAAAAATAGAAAACTAATTTCCTGGCTGGTTAGGTTTGGTCAACTGGACACAAACTGGAGTCATCTGGGAAGAGAAAATCACAGTCTATGAGCATGGTCTGTTGGCACTTTTTAAATTGATAATTTATGGAGGAGGTCTCAGCCCACTATGGGATGTACCATTGAACATCAGGAAGGCCTGGGCTGTATAAGAAAATTAGCCAAGCAAGCCAAAGAAAGCAAACCAGCAAACCAGCATGCAGTTTTGCTTTAGGGTCTCAGCCTCAGTTTCCGCATGAAGCTATTGCCTTGGATCCTGTCAATAAACCCTTTCCTCCACACCTAGCTTTTAGTTGGCATGATTTATCACAGCAGCAGAGAAGTAAACAAGGCCAGCTATAAACGGGTATAAAGCACTTTGGACTGATTCTGAAGATGAGTTGTTCAGATCAGACATTTAAAAAAAATCATGATAAAGTTTATATTAACAACTTCACATGACTTACAGTTTCATCACCATTTAGCATTCCTATAATCTGACACAATAAAATTTTTCTCATTTCTATAAATTTTATAGAGATTTGCCTCCAAAGGTAGAAAACCAGAAGTTTTAGGTTGTAATTTGCCCTTCTAAGAACATATGGTAAAATGATCTCAAATCTTGAAAGCTGAAAGACTGAAGTCACTTTTCCCACCACTCAGCTATGCAATAGGGAGTGAGTTATGTTAACTCCTTGAGCAATAATTTTCCCATCTGTAATAATCAAGACACTAATATTTCTAATTGAGTATCATGTTAGACAAGCTAATAGATTTATAATGTTCCTTTATTATAGTAGACAATAATTATTTCCTTACTTTCTTTTGAAGACCAAAGCGAAGAATGTTTAATTCCAAAGTTCGGTAGAGGACAATGCTGCCACTTTTGATGAGAACTGATAGACTAAGATCAGAAAGGAGAGGAGAACCTCCCCTATCAGTGGACTTGGGGAGTGGCATGCATGCAGAAAGGGGAGGGAGGGTGGGATCGGGAGGGGAGGGGGGAGGGGCTTATGGGGGGATACAAAATGAATAAAGTGTAATTAATAAAAAATTTAAAAAAGATATTGAAATAGCATAATCACAGGCGAGATGTATTACTTACTTTTCTCCTTGCTGCAACCAAATACCTAAAATGCTGGTTATTAGTTTATGTTGTAGTGTTCAACCCATTATGGGTGGCACCATTCCCTAGGGAACTATATAGGATAGTTAGCTACGAATTAATCTGTGAGCCAATTAGTAGCATCCTTCTTGATTTCTGCCACAAATGTCTGGGAGGGAGTTCCTTGGTCAGTACTAATGCTGTATGGCAGCTAATGCTGCCTTTGAGTCCATGACTTGATTTTCCTTGATAACCTGTGAATTATAAGCCAAATAAACTCATTTTCTCCTAAAAAAAATCCACAGCTAGCTAAATAATTGTCCAGTAAAATTTCTCAAATAAGTTAAATATATTCCCAGCACAAATGTTTTTATTTTTTGTAATAGGACATTATTTAGCTATTGTCTTCTTAGAATGAAAACCTGTTACTGAATTAGGCATGAAGGAAGATTGGTATTATATTAATTATTTCAGAAACTCATTAAGCACAATGTCCTTTTTTTTTCTCTTTGTTTTTGGTGCTGGAAGTTGAATTCAGCACTCTACCACTGAGCTACACCCCGGTCCTGTACATACTATCTTGACTCCCACAGTTTCTATTCTCATAATAGTTTACTTTTGGATCAGGGTCAAAACTATTTGCCATTATTTAGATTATACTACTACCACATAAAGGTTTTCTTCTGTTCAAGAACAAACATAATAAAAATAACTATTCCTTTTTCTAAAGACTATGAATTTTAGCATAAGCAACTGTTTCTGCAGGATAAAGCTCTTGAAGGAAATTATGATATAGGATTTAATGGTGACAGTATCTTGATCATTCCTTTAATCTGAAGATTATCTATTTCTTTGTGCCAATTCTTATGTGAAGATTAACCACTAATAATACTTAAAGAGAATAGTATAGAAATGACATAATTACCCAAGTTACCCTCATAAAGGCACCACCGCATGATCTACAATTATAATGAGGAATAGAAATCAATGATAAAGATGCTTTATTCTAACATGATTTTGTAGCATTGGCAGTTGGATCACTTTTTTGATGATGAAATGATGAAACACTGTGGAACACCAAGTCAGACTCAAAATGGGACTCTGGATCCAGAGCCACAGAACACAACATGAGCACTTGATATGGCTTCTGCAAATATGACCCTGGGCACCTATGTTCCTTTAGCACTTGCTTTCCATCTCAACAGTCGGCTTCCCACTCACCCTCCTCAGCCAAATACTTCCCTTTAGTTTTTATATGAACAATCATATCAGAGCAAATTGTTTTCACAGCTACTTGCAATTTCAAAAACATTTTACTAATTTCAATACATCTTTAAAGTATGCAATTAAAACACTAGCATTTTAGTTATCTCCAAGAGTGGTTGGGGGAGGTAAACATAGCAAGGCTCATGAAGAGTACAGGGAACTAACCATCTGGTCTACCACATACAGACTCGGACAGACAAAACAGATTTGAGAGCTACCTTAGAAGGAGAGAAGCCAATGTTAAGTGGTAGACGCCAGGATCTACAGCCTAGAACAACAATAACCAGAACTTATGAATGAGTTCTCACTCACTGTTTTGATTATCAATCTACTTCACTTTTTTTGGAGGGGGGAGCTGCACACACACAACACTTAGCCTAATCAAACAGATATTCAAAACGTAATATTACAACTACGCTTTTTATTTGACCAACAATAAATGTGAATGTATTTTTTTCCTGCCTGAGATAGGCTTTTTATCCCACAGTAATCTCCATTATGGAGTCAAAACAGAAACTATTTCTGCCACAATTGGCATTTTCAACATGGATTTCTTGTGCAAATGTTTTAAAAGCTTAGTTCATTCTCCTATTATTTATTTAAAGTTTTTTTTTATGTGTTCATTGCCTCTTTTTGAAGATAGTTCATTACATCTAAAAATAAAATTATGAGTTTGGTTGTACAGTTAAATATGTTAGAATTGTATGGCTCTTGTCATCTTAAAAAGTTATAAATGAACTTATATTAAGCTAATTGAAACCAAGGTTTTTCACTAGATGTGGTCACCTGTTGTTACTATGCTGCTGTGATCACTCATAAAAATAAAACTATCAATTCATATTGCATAATATTGGGCCCTAGAATGAAATCAGTTCCCTATGAATCACAAAGTTCAGTGAAGTCTCTATTGGAGGGAAAGTGACAAGGCAAAGACTTAAGTCCCTAAGTAGTTCAGTTATACATATAGGTAAGAAATTTATTTCATTATATTAAATATCAAATATGCAAAAAACCAATAATAGTCCTTAACAAGCTTATAAAATAATTTAGTCAGATGTTGGTCTTTTAGAATTCTCTCCCAGTCAGGTTTCTATTCTGCTGGCTTGGAAACCACTTACTTCAGTATTTTATCATCATACCATACCATACTAGATAAACATTTTTTTCTCTAACTTAGGGCACTGTTGTAGGTCTCTGAATGGAATTCATGAAAGCCAGTGAATCTCTTGAAGTTGTAAAATAAACAAACAAAAACATTTTGAGTAGATGACCATATGAAGAGAGTATTCAGTGCTTTTCTCAGATTATCCAAAAGGTTCTGTTAATCTACCCATAAAGAAACACTATAAACTAGAGTAAGTTTGAACCTTGCTTCTCAGGAAACACAATAATGTTTTTGTTTCTGTTGTTGTTGTTTGTTTTGTTTTGGAGACAAGGTTTCCTTATATAACCTCCCTGGCTGTTCTGGAACTGGCTTTGTAGACCAGGCTGGCCTTGAACTCACAGAGATTGGCCTGCCTCTGCCTCCTGAGTGCTGGAATTAAAGACATGTACCACCATGCCTAGCTCAGTGATTGTGCCTTTGTTGTCAGATATTTGTAAAGCAAAGAACCCTCGCTAGTCTTCCACTAACTCATCATGTGCTTGATACACATAACTGCTTAGCATTAGTCAAAAGATTTTTAGTGAAATATTATAGCCCACAAATTATTTATCATTCCTTTTATAGTATAACACAGCTTAGGTCACTACCTATGAGGTTAAGCCTACCTACTTTTGCACCAAAAGAAGTACAAAATGCTATGTGTGTGTATGTATATATATTGCTAAAGTTAAGCAGCTATACAGTATATAATGCTTATTAGTTCAGGTCTGTCCATATGTTTATTTTTCCAAGCAATTTCCGTCCTTTATATTAATTTCTACCAGTAATACAAAATGCTAACTGCTATTTGGTTGTAACTTATATGTATATTGTGTAACACACACAAACACACATATGCATATACATACATATACATGTACAGTACACATGCATACCATAAGAGGAGAGCTTTAATATTTTGGGGGGCCATTTATCCCTATTCTTGACCTCAGGAATGATGGAGCTGCTCCTCATCTTCTCCTTTAATTTGCTTACAGCCCCAGTCACAAATACTATTTCACCAACTTAGCACTGCTATAAAACAGGCAATGAAACAAAAAGTTCCAAAGCATCAAACCATTATCTATGTCAGCATCCAGTCATTGCCTCACATTTCTTTTTGGTACTAAATCTCTTACATTTTGAACTGTATTTTCAGTGGACTCATTAGCAAAGCGGAAAGTTTTAATCTTTGTTTATAATCAACTGGCTAAGTTTGAAAGCTTTTTAAAACTGAATTAATTTTTTTGTGTATGAGTATTTTGCTTACATCTCTCTCTCTCTCTCTCTCTGTCTGTCTGTGTGTGAATCATGTATGGTGCTTGTGGAGATCAGAAAAGAGCATTGGGTTCTCTGGGACTGGAATTACAGATAGTTGTGTGCTGCCATGTGGGTGCTGAATCTTCTGGAAGAATAGCAAGGGTTCTTAATTGCTGAGCCACCTCTCCAGTCTCCAGAAACTTCTCTAGCTATTAAGCTCATTTATAAAATGAATGAAAAACAAACCTGTGAATCATTACTTTATTGCTGGGACAGAAATTTGTAGACGGGATAAAAGCCACATTTTTCAATCAATGTTTGATGTGTGTAGGAATTGTTGAAGTTTATTTTGCTCTTTTTCTACACGATAGTGTAGAATTTATAAAATACAGTCACTTCAGGAATATCAAACCCTTCTATCTCTGTGTTCTCATAATGCCCTAATAGAATAGTTTGCACATAGTACAGATGCTTAAATTGGGGAGACACTTATTTCTTATGACCCAGATACCTCAAAGTTGAAAAAGCATCAAGCATTCTTTTTATCTGAAGAGTATTTTCAGCCATTTAAGAAAAAAAAATCTGGTTTCCTGATGACTTTCTTGGTAAACTTACTCAATGTTCACAGTACTTATTAAAATCCACTACCCTTAGGTGTTACTCTGTTGTCCTTCTCCCCCATTGTGTTGTAAAGCTCTGTAAGAACAGAACTCATGGCTGGCTATACACTCACTAGAATATGTTCAGTATCTCATGAAGAGCGTACGCACAGTGGAAACTTACCAATTAGTATTGGGTCAGTAAGAAGAGCACATAAATTGGTGACTAAAATTTACACTGTTCTTCCTGGCTAGGTGGAGAGAGAGCACTAGAAAAACCACAAAACCCGGAAGAACGCTGAAGGATGAGTGATGGTGCAGACCACTGACAAGCTAAAAGCAGAAACTTCAGGTTTGCATCGGCTTCCTCCTGTTTGTGATTTCAGAAAAGAGGTTTGTTTGGGGAGCATCAGTAGCACCTGCCTCCATTTCTATTCATGCTCTGTGTTCTCCTAAGAGGAAAGAAACAAAGACCACACCTGGGTGAGGTAAGGCCCACATTCTGCCCACTGCTGGCTCGCTATTTGTCTTCAACGGACATGTTCCAAAAGTTCACAGTGTATGTGCCATGTTTGTGTTTTAAGTATAAATAACCATTCATACGTGCCATATAAGCAGCTCTTTGGCTCAGGCCAGTAGCAAAGCATGGCCACATCTGATAACAAGTAATTAGACAGCAAAGGCAGAGACTCTGTTCTGGGAGAAGGCTGTAAGACTATGTTTAGAGGCTGGGGTTGTAGCTTCGCTGGTAGAGTGCTTGCCTGGTGTGTATGAAGCCCTAGTACTGATTCCTTCAACAGAGACACAGGGTGTGAAGGTGCCTGCCTGCAATCCCAGCATTTAGAGGCAAGGACATGAGCTTCCTAAGGCTTTCGCTGTCTACTCAGCATTTTCAAGGCTAGTCTGGTTCTGTCAAAAAAAAAAAAAAAAAGAAGTAATTTTGTTCAGAAATAAAGGTCATTATATTATGTTTCTTTATTACTACAAATCAAATAAAACCTTAGAAATTTTGAGTAGACAGTGAGATAATGTTTAGTAAAAGAAAAAAAAATTAAATGTTGTCCTCTAAAAACACTAAATAAATGTCAAATATATTTTCAATTTTTCTGTAGAGACTATAAAGCTGCTGTTATTACATTTGTTTTGTAGTGTGTAAAAATAAAATCAAGAATATAGCAGATAGCTAGTTTAGAGAGATAAATTTTCCTATGATTGCTATGTAGAGTTCTGGTTGGTTAGATTCTTTAACAGATAAATAGTTTAACTCATCATCAATTTGTCTTTACATTGTGTGTGTTCCTTTAAACATACACAGTAAAAATATGAAATTTGGAAATGAGTGAGTTGTCACTATTCTTGTTTTTTTTTAAATAACATGAGCTCATTTTTTTCTTTTTTAAATCATTATTATTATTATTATTATTATTATTTTACAATTTACTCATTCTGCATCCCTGTCGTAGCCCTCTCCCTCATCTTCTCTGGGTCCCACCCTTCATCCCTCTTCTCCCCCTTTCCTCTTCCCTAGTCCTGATAGGGGAAGTCCTTCTAACCTACTGTCTGACCCTAGGTTATGAGGTCTCATCAGGACTGCCTGTATCTCACTCCTTTGTGGGCTGGCGAGGTTGCCCTGCCGGGAGGAAGTAATCAAATAGCAGGCAACTGAATTCATGTCAGAAACTGCCACTGCTCTCCTTACTAGGGAACCCACATTAAGACTGAACTGCCTATGGGCTACAGCTGAGCAGGGGGTCTAGGTCCTCTCCACGCATGGTCCTTGGCTGATGCATCTTTCTCTGTAGGCCTCCCTGAGCCCAGCTTTTCGGCCTTATTGTTCTCACTATTCTTATGCTGAAGACCATTATCAAATTTCTTGGAGCATTGAGAGAAGTTAATTGATCATCCAGAGTTTCATTGCTTTGAGGAAGAACAAAGAGGATTTAGATCACTTCTGCTGCAGACTTCTAAAAATTTCTTCCTTTGTCTAAACTAGCATTGGATAATTACCTGGTGATCAGTTCAGTTATTTATTTTCCTTGTGGATTCCCAAGCGGGGTGTAGTGAAGAGGAGTTGCAAGAGGGAATATTGGGAGAGACAGCTAAAATTAAGGGCTTTTTGAGGGGAACTATATAAACCTAGTACAGTAAAAGCTTCTTAAAATAAATACATAAATAAAGGCAATCTAAATGAAATCTACAATTAATGGGGAAGTCAGAGTCCGAGGTGGTCATCTCTTCTCATCAAATGAAGCTGTATGTGGAATTGGTTTACATTTAATTGAGTTTTTGGCCAAACAGGTCCCATGGGAACCCCTAAACAATGCAGACTATTGGCAATACTATAGGTTGCTTTCCACAATCTGAGAGCAAGACCCTATTACTGAAGACAACACCTACACAACTCGTAGAACAAGGAGGAGTTGAAGTGATGCCTGCATAGTGTCTTCACCCCTATATTCTAGCATCTTTGGTACAGGAAGTTACTCTGCACGCTACCAAAAAAGAAATATAAACACCAAGACAGCCACAAACCTTTGATCCACAGTGGTGTCCAAACTTCAAATATGCTAAGTCAATGGAGGCACAAAGCTTGTGCAAGTAACCAACCAATCAATATCTGATTTGACTTAGGCCCATTCCACAAGATGGAACCTATATTTGACACTGCTTGGGTAACAAAGAACCAAAGACTACATAACCCAGGCAGGGACCTAGGCTAAAACCAGATAGAAACAAGAAAAAAAAAAGTAGCAATAAAATGACTCCTTGTGACATTCAGTTGTGCTCATAGATTAGCTCCTTGTTCAGCCATAATCAGAGAAGCTTCCTTTTGCAGCCAATGGAAGCAAATACAGAGACCCACAGCTAAGTATTATGTAGAGAGTAAGAGACCTTGGAATGCTCAGCCCTAAATGAGATGTCTTCAACCAACTCTTCCCTTTAGAGCTCAGAGAACCTCAAAGAAGAAGAGGCAGCCATAAAGAATGTAAGAGTCAGAGGGTATGGAGGACCCTAAGAAATAAGGTCCTATAAAGCAACATGATAAAAACTCACAGGAACTCATGGAGACTGAGGCAGCATTCACAGGGCTTGCATAGGCCTAAACCAGGTCCTCTGTTTCGTGGAACTTAGTATTTTTATGAAATTCTTGAATACGTAAACTACTGGGTCCCTGATTCCTGAGCCTTCTCTTGGGCTCTTTGTTTGTCTTGACCCATAGTGATGTGATAGTTTTTGTTTTATTTTATTGCTATCCCTTAGAAGCTTGTTTTCTAAGGAGAAACAGAAAAGGAGTGGATATAGATGGGAGGGGAGGTAAGGAGGGCCTGGGAGGAGTAGAGTAAAGGGAAACTCTAATCAGAATATATTATTTGAGAAAAAATATTTTCCATAAAAGAAAAAATAAAAACAAGCAAACAAAAAGAATGTCCTCTAATCCTCCATTTTATTTCTGCTGGAGATAAATTGCTTGGATTTTTTAATTCAACTTATCTTGATTTTCCTACTTTATAGGTATTTTCATTGGTAATTGGATTCTGGTTTGCATTGGTTTCTTTCAACACTTGAAAAATACTGTGTCACTTCCTTCTCATGAAAGGAAAAGTCAGTACTTCTGTTTAAATATTTGCATCAAACATTGTAACAACTTCTTATCCATTTGTATTTTTCACGTATCTGCAGTCCTTGAAGTATGTGTTCAAGAACAGCTCCCTGTGTCAGGCTCGCTGGGCAACACTTGGCATGCTATTCACATTTGTAGAACAATATTCTCCTGAAGAACACATAATGTTCTGATGCTTAAAGCCCTTGCTCAAAGAATTTCAAGTCAGACTCACTAGGAAAAAGAACAAAAACACCTTTCATCTATAAAAAAAAACTTTTTCTACTAGAAGAAAAATTTCTGTGAGGTGAATAGAATTTGCAATTTACCAAGGGATAGGAGGGATGAACCTTTGGTTCTGATTTTAAATAGGTCAAGTGTCTATCTGGTGAAATTTACTAGAAAAATTTGCAGCTCAAATATTCAGAAATTTTTTTTCCTTTCAAATTTTTGCCCTGCAAAATTCACTGCAGATGCCATGACAGATTGAAGATGTCAGACTACTTGGTAGCGTGGTCTGTAATCAGAAGCAGATAAACTGTCAAGAAAACTACAGAGTGTACTACAGCTTAGTATTTTATACTGTCATATTTATGTTAAGATATTCAGAAAAGTGAGATAAAAGATAAAATGCAAACCATTTGTTTTCTACTAAGTATGTAAATATTTTAATGAGGTGTGGCTGAGGTGTTTGACTTGAGCTTCACTGTTCTGTCCTGTTTACCTAAATCTAACAGTGCACAGATATCCTGAGAAACACAGAAGATCAAAGGTTCCTCTTGATTTTCTTCAAAGCCAGTAAAGAGAAAAACAGGAAAATCATAAGAATTAACGTTTTCCAATTTTTAACCCCATTACTGTCTCCTACTTAGTGTATTTTTATATCTTATTTTCATAGTTAGATTAAAAGCCACTTTAATTTTCTTTAGTAAATAAGAGATGATGAAAGCGTTTCCTTGGGACCACAAACTAAATGAAAACATTTAGCTTGACTTAAAAAAAAAAAAAAACCCAACTCCTCCAGGAGATAAAAGGTAATCACAACATTAAGGAGCTACTTTTTGGGTGAATTATAGAATGCTAGCAATAGAGGTGTCTGAGGAAAATCTGATGGAACATCTCATGTGAGTTAGATTTAGATGAGTATTTCTGAAATGTTTCTTAAGATCATAGTAGTTTGCCTTCTATAAATGAATTTTTGTGTGTAAATAAAATCCCGTTGAACTAAGTAATTATTGAATTGTTAAGGTTATTATTCCTGCATGCCAAGCTCCCACCTCTCAGGCTTTGTGCAGCTGAGACAGTTTGGTGGCTTGAGTGAGGATGCGACCTCACCACCTCCTAAGCTCATATGTCTGGTACTGGGTCCCCAGTTGGTGGAACTGTTTGGGAGAGATTCAGAGGTGTGTCCTTGTTGGAAGAGGTGCGTCAGTGGGAGCAGACTTCTAGGTTTCAAAATGACCAAGACATTCTCACTTAGCTCTCGTGCCTTCATGCTTGTGGATGAAGATGTTACCTCAGCAGCTGCTGCAGCGCTGTACCTGCCCACTTGCTTGTATGCTTTGTATTGTGAGGAGATGGATTCTAATCCTCTGAAACTGTCAGCATCTTCTCCTATAACTAAACTCTTTCTTCTGTAAGTTGTCTAGGTCATGATGTCTTTTCACAGCAGCAGAAAAGTAGGTTAGTCAGATGGGTACAGCCAGTGTTTTCTACTTTATTTTTACCTTCAAGCTATAATACTAGGTGTGTATGCATACATGTGTATAGTGGTTATACGCAAATATGGAAGCTCTAACTTCCATGGGTTTTTCATTTCATCCTAATTATACCATTGACTTGGTATATATTTTCCATACTTTTTAGCCATAATGTACCATTTCATTTTAGTCTTTCTTTTTCTTGTAAATACTGTGAGACTAAATTTATTTTTAAACCCTAACTCATCTACAACCCAACTCCTACAACAAAGGCTCAGAGGACGTCCTAGAAAACAGGGCAGAAAGGTTGTAAGAATCAGAGAACTAGAACAGTGACCTCAAGATAGTGTCTTCTATATATAACGGGGAGCGACACACCTGAAACCTTAATAATGTGATTGCCTATGTGAGACCTGCACAAAAACAGCACCAGGTGACACACCAGTATAGATGAGGAAATCTCACAAGGACCGGTCCTTAGGTTAAGAGCTACAGGCAACTAATGGCTGCTTAAGAGAGGGAGATTATCAATCTTTTCTAGGGATGATAGGATATCCAATTCCAAATGATCAGCCTTCAACACCTTATGCATGAGCAATAGTATATATTAATTAACTATATATAAATATTTTATATATATCAATAATACATGTTATGTATTTATCAATAATAGTTAAAGAAGTCATAAATTTGAGAGGGAGTGATATCTTAGTTTGCTTTATATCTGTGTGATAGAGACCATGACCAAAAGCAACTTGGAGTGGAAGGGTTTTATTTCAGCTTCCAACTCTCATGTCATATAGGGAGATCAAGGCAAGAACTCAACTCAGGAACCTCCAGGGAGGAACTGAAACAGAGAGCATGGAGAAAAGTTGCTTATTGGCTTGCTCAGCTACTTTACTTATATACACTAGGACCACTTACCCAGGGATGGTACCGTACTGGGCTGGGCCTTTCCTATCAATCAGCAAATGCCATCATCTTACCTATAGCCGACCTGATAGGGCATTTTCCTAATTGAGGTTCTTTTTCCCAGAGAACTCTAGCTTTTATCAACTTAATTTTAAAAACAAAACAACAACAACTAACTAGGATAAGTAGGGAAGAGTTAGGAAGGAAGAGTGTCGTGGAAATGATGCATACAGAGCAGATATGCATAAAAGTTTCAGAGTAAAATGTCTTGCTGACATTCCCTGACTTTAATCAACACATCAATTCATTTACATACAGAGCATTGTTTATTGTATTTTGAAATTATTTCAGTGTCTTGTCAAGCTGACTCATTCAGCTCACTATTTCTTCATTTTCTCTTAATTTTCTTCTCCCACCCTTTTACTGGTACGTATTGGAATGATTAGCACCCCCCCCCACGCACACACTTTTACCCCTGGTTTATAAGCTACATGGTGAAGAAAAGCATACCATTAATTTAAATTAAATTTAAGTTAGATTTTTATTTTTTTACATTAATTACATTTTATTCACTTTGTATCCCAGCTGTAGCCCCCTCCCTCATTCCCTCCCAATCCTACCCTCCCTCATCTCCTCCCATGCCCCTCTCTAAGTCCACAGATAGGGGAGGTCCTCCTCCCCTTCCATCTGACCCTAGTTTATCAGGTCTCATCAGGACTGGCTGCAATGTCCTCCACTGTAGCCTGGCAAGGCTGCTCCTCCCTGGGGGGGGGGGGGGGGGGGCAAAGATCCAGCCACTGAGTTCATGTCAGAGACGGTCCCTGTTCCCACTAATTTTCTTTTATTATTATTATTATTATTATTATTATTATTGTTATTATTATTATTTTATTGATTTATTTTACTTCCGAATTGTAGCCTCCTCCCTCATCTCCTCCAGGTCCCACCCTACTTCCTACCCCTTCCCCTAGTCCTCAGAAAGGGGGAGCCCTCCTCCCCTACCAACTGACCCCAGCCTATCAAGTCTCATCAGGACTGCCTGCTTCCTCTTCCTCTGTGGCCTGGTAAGGCCACTCTACCAGGGACAAGTGATCCAAGGGCAGGCCACAGAGTTTATGTTAGCAGCAGCCCCTGCTCCCATACTAGGGAAACCACATGGAGACTGAGCTGCCATCGGCTACATCTGAGCAGGGGGTCCTCTCCATGCATAGTCCTTGGTTGGTGCATCGGTCTTCCCAGTACCCCTGGGTCCACATTTGTTGGCTCTGTCGATCTTCTTGCGGAGCTACTGTCCCTTCCAGGTCCTTCTATCCCCCTACTCTTCCGAAAGACTCCCTATGCTCTGCCCAAAGTTTGGCTGTGAGACTCAGCATGTGCTCCCATCCCCTCAGGGTGGAGTCTTTCAGAGGGGATCTATGGTAGGCTCAGGTCCTGTTCCCTTTCTTCAGCTGCTTCCGGTCTAATCTAATTGCCTTTCTTTTTCTCCATGAAGCTGCCTGGCATTTCTCCCTACTCTTCCCTTTCTATTTCCGGTTCATCTTGTTTTACATTTTCCTTGTGTTACACTAAAGTGGACATTTGTTTATTAACTGTTTTATTGAACAGTTATGTACAGCTAATAGCACAAATGTTAAGTGTATAACTTGATAAATTTTTACAAATTCAATATATATAAAACTACATTTAGGCCAAGATAGAGAATGTTGATAGAAGCCCAGAAACGGCCCTTATATATCTCAGAAGTTGTTATCTTACAGTGAAGCAGCTATGCTTCTGACCTTTGACCTTTATCTCATACAGCTTTGTCTGGTTTCTAACTTTTATACAAATGGACTCAGAGTATGTCTGCTTTTTTTTTTCTTGTTTTAAATTGTAACTCTGAGATTGATCCATTTTGTTGCAGAAACCATAGTTAATTTTTCAATACTGTATGGAAATAACACTGTAAAATTATAATTTAGTTTCCATTGGGATGTTAATTGGAACCATGAAAATTCTGTGAATTTTCTCTCAATGTGTCTATTGAGCATTTGTGTGTATTATTTTAGATCTATTCCTGAGACAGGAACTGATGAATTTAAGCTTCAGTAGAATGTACTAAATGAAATGGTGAGTGGTAAACTATTTTTAGTGCAACCTTGTAAACCTACATGCTTTCCAGAAATGCATGAGGATTCCTGTGATTTTTCTCCTTTGACAGTGATCTGAACAGTTATATCATAATTGTTTGTTCAGTTTTTAATGATTATATCACAACTTTTGGTAGTGCCTGTTTTGAGTATTTTCTTATTTAAAGATAGAGATTTAGCGAGACATAGTGATGAAGGCCTATACCTCAGTACTTATGTGACAAAGGCAGAGAGATCTCTGTGAGCTGAAAGCTAGGCTGGTCTACATAGTGTGTTCTAAGCCAGCAAGACTACACAGTGAGACTCTTTCAAACAAAATATACACATACAGTCAAGACAATTTTGGACTTAAGAGAAAGCTCAGCAATTAAGAGCAGTTGCTGTTCTTGTAGAGAAACTTGTGTTCAATTTCTAGCACCTACCTGGAAGTTCACAACTGTCTGTAACTCCAGTTTCAAGGGATCTTACAACCTCTTCTGACCACACTCTCTTTTACTGGGCACCACACACACATGCAGGCAAAACATTCAAATATATATATGTAAATATACATACAGAGTTATTAAAAAAAGAGTTCATTTATTTATTTTTGGATGTTTTGGGTTGCCTTTCCAGAGACCAGCACTCTCTCCCATCCCCACTTCATTCCTTTGGGACTCCTCAAATCTTCAGCCACCACACATGATCTACAAACTCAGAATTCTGTCAGATGCCATCCAGTTCCTCTGTCTGGCCTTAAGATGCAGAACCATACAACACTGCCAGAGGAAACTTCATTCTTGGCAGGCTTCTTGGCTAGGCCTCTGAAGGCATCATGCTATAGCAGACCAGGGAGAGTGATAGCAGAAGAACAGAGGAAATTGAAATCTTAACTCTGCTATGAATTAGGCCCCTCCACAACATTGTAAACACCTCTTCTGAAAGAAGAAAGGTGACATGAATAAAAAAGAAAAACGGCATCAACAAATTAACCCCATATGAGCAAATAAAAACAAGACGAAACACCAAATTAGTATGTCTCCTCCTCAAAATAGAAATTCTATACTAACGCCCCTTAGTAAAAAAAATGGCATGGATGAATTTACAAATATTGCAGTAGAATGATTATAATTATGGTCAAACAAACCAATGAAGATAAGGAGATAGTGAAATAAAGAAGTTAATTCAATACATGAAAAATAGAGCTTAAATTGTATAAAACCAAAACCGAAATGATGCTGGAAGTGAAAAACTCACTTAGATAAATAAAAATTTCAGTGGAAAGCCTCACTGACAGAATCAATCTTGTTGAAAACATAGACTCAGTGATGAAAGCCAAAGTTAGGGGCGCCACCCAATAAATGTCAATGAGACATGAAAAGTGTGCAGAACGTGGGAGAGTTTGGCGCGCCATGTAGAGACTTGACCTCTAAATTATCATCATAGAAGAAGAATAATACCTTTGTCAAGGAATGGGAAATATTTTCAGTAAAATCACAGAAGAAAAATTTTCAAACCTTGTGAAATAGATACCCATCCAGGTATAAGGAGTCCACCAAACACCAAATAGATAAAACTAGAAAAGAAATGCTCAAAGATATAGTACAGTTAAAACTTTAAAAATACAAAAATAAAGAAAGAGTATTAAAAACTGTAGGAGAGAAAGGTCAAGTCATTTATAAAAGCAGGCCCTTTAGAATAACACTTTAATATTCAACAGAAGCCTTTAAAGCAAGAAAGGCCTAAAAGATGTGTTCCAAATACCAAAAGATCACAACTGCCAGCCCAGACCATTATACCCAACAAAAGCAGCTTTTAAAACCTAGGGAGAAGGAAAGGATCATCCTGAGTGAGCTGTCTCAGAAGCAGAAAGACACACACGGTATATACTCACTCATATAGACATATAACATAGGATAAACCTACTAAAATCTGTACATCTAAAGAACCTAATCAAGAGAGAGGACCCTGACTAAAACATTCAATCCCCATCCCGAAAGGCAAAGAGGATGGACATCAGAAGAAGAAGAAAACAGGAAACAACCTAGGAACCTGCTACAGAGGGCCTCTGAAGGCTCTGCCCTACAGACTATCAAAGCAGACGCTGAGACTTATGGCCAACTGTTGGGCAGAGTGCATGGAATCTTATGTAAGAAATGGAAAATAGTAAGATCTGGAGGGGACAGGAACCCCACAAGGAGAGAAACAGAACCAGAAAATTTGAACACAGGGGTCTTCCCAGAGACTCATACTCCAACCAAGTACCAGGCATGGAGATAACCTAGAACCCCTGCATAGATGTAGCCCATGGCAGTTTAGTGTCTAAGTGGGTCACATAGTAATGGGAAGAGGGACTGCCTCTGACATAATCTGATTGGCCTGCTCTTTGATCACCTCCCCCTGAGAGGGGAGCAGCCTTACCAGGCCACAGAAGATGACAATGCAGCCACTCCTGATGTGATCTGATAGACTAAAATCAGAAGGAAGGAGAGGAGGACCTCCCTTATCAGTGGACTTGGGGAGGGGCATGTGTGAAGAAAGGGAATGGGAGGGTGGGACTGGGAGGGGAGGAGAAAGGGGCTTATGGGGGGATACAAAGTGAATAAAGTGTAATTAAAAAAAAAGAATTACATGTAATGGGATAAAAAAGAAAAAAATCTAGGGAGAAATGAAAATTTCCCACACTAAAAACAGTAAAGGAATTTATGACTAGAAAGCCAGGAAACTAGAAAAAATACTTCCTCCTGAAGAAAAGGATAAATACACCCAAAAGTCACAGGGGACAAATAAACAACACCAGGATGGTAATCAAAGAGATCTGAGAAAACATCACAAAATGAACACAATGACATGGATTGGCACACACTTCAACAATAATTCTGATATTAATGACCTCAATTACCAATAAAAAGACACACTAACAAATTGGATTAGAAAACAGTATTTATCATTTTGCTGTTTCCAAGAAACGTACTTCATCATCAATGATAAATACCACCACAGAATAAGAAGATGGAAAAGGTATTCCAAGCAAATGCAACTAAGAAACAAGCAGGTATAACTATTCTAATCGGACAAAACAGACTTCAAAACAAAATTAGTTAGAAGAGGGACACTTTACATCAACTAAATGAAAAATTCACTATCACGATAGCACAATCCTAAACATACATGTGCCAAACCCAAGGGTACCCAATTTCATAAAAGAAATACAGTTAGATCTAAAACCACAGACTGGCCCCCAAACAGTGGTATTGGGTAACTTCGATACCCTACTCTCATCAATAGACTGCTCATCTAGGAAAAAAGTAAACAAAGAAACCCAAAGTTAAATGACACAATAAATCACATGGCTCTAACAGGTACCAAAAGAATATTTCATCCAAATATTAAGGAATATACATTCTTCTCAGCAGCCTACAGACAGTCTCCAAAAAATCAACCTATTAGAACACAAAACAAGTCTCGAAGTAGGTAGAAAAGTTGAAATGACATCCTGAATTCTAGCTGAGCACCATGGAGTAAAGTTAGCTCTCGGCTATAAGAAAGAGAGAAAGAACAGAAACTCACAAAAGGTAAACGATACAATTGAACCATAATTGGTTCAAGGAAGGAATAAGAAAGAAAAATTTTAAAAATCTTAGAATTGAATGAAAATGAAAACACAACATACCAAAAAAAAAAAAAAAAATCTGTGGGGCACAAAATACAGTCCTAAGATGAGTTTCTAGTACTAATTGCCTACATAATTTTTTTCAGAGATTTGAAGGACTTTAAATAATATTTTTTATTATTTATTACAATCTATTCACTTTGCATCCCTGCTGTGGCCTCCTCCCTTCTTTCCTCTCAATCTTCCTCCCTTTTCTCCCTTTGCCTCCTCCCCTACTATCTGACTCCAGCCTATCAGGTCTCATCAGGACTGGTTGCATTGTCTTCCTCTGTGGCCTGGTAAGGCTGTTTCCCCCAGCTGGGAAGTGATCAGAGAGCCTGCCACTGAGTTCATGCCAGAGACAATCCCTTATCCCCTTACTAGGGACCCTACTTAGAGACTGAGTGTATGGGCTACATCTAAGCAGGGGTTTTAAGTCCTCTCCATGCATGGTCCTTGGTTGGGGTATCAGTCTCTGCAGGGCCCCCAAGACCTTTTTTTTTTTTTTTTGGCTCTGTTGGTCTCCTTTTGGAGCTTCTGTTCCCTCCAGGTCTTTCTATCTCCCCTTCTTTCATAAGATTCCCTGCACTCGGCCCAAAGTTTGGCTATGAGTCTTAGCCTCTGCTTCAATACTTCGATCAGTAGAGTCTTTCAGAGGCCCTCTGTGGTAGGCTCCTGTCCTCTTCCCTGTCTTCTCCTGCTTCTGATATCTATCGCATTTGCCCTTGAAGGACTTTTTAAAAGTGTAAAATTTAGATCCAATTATTTTGTTAGACATAGGTACAAAAAATATTTCCTGATAGGCTGCACCCAATCATCCTAGACTATCCTAACGATTTTCTTCCAAAGCACTATGAAAATGGTTTTTCCTTGAAGGAAAAATGATCGTTTGAAAAGAGAAATTCTAGGCAAGTCAGCAAAATATTGTTCTTGTGTCATTATACAGGCAACTTACACATGCCTTAGTGAGACTGGTGATTCATGACAAAATAGGCAAGTGCTGTAGCCTTTACAATTAAAGGAGAAATTATTTGCTAATTTTACTTAACCCATATGTGTTCTGGACAACTCTAACTGCAAAATACACACTAGCTATCATTTATTTTACATCAATTTGGACCAATGCACACTTTATTAGCTTGTATTAATTGCACGCGAATGGAGCTCCATGTGCTATTCTAACACTTGCGCACACCATGCAATATGTGCTCTGATAAAATCTAGTTTCTCTTTATCAACTAGTCTTCCCTCCACATTCAGGTCAACTTTTGTTAGCTTCCACATCTGTGACAAAATGTCTTTTTGTATCTGTCTTATATTATTTCTCACAAAGTCCTCTAGGTTTACCCGTCTCTTGAAAAAATGACGTAATTTTTTTTCTTTGTGGCTAACAAATAGTCATTAGTGTGAATACACCACATTTTCTGTTTACTGGTATCTATTTTGCACTAAAGCCAATTCCTTGGCCTTAGCTATTGTGTTCAGTGCTTTACAGTAAATATGGATGAATGTATGTTTACCTCAGTTTCACTTTGAAAGTACAGCAAACATTTTGGATATCTTATTAGGTAAATTAAAACTACAGCATGAAATCTGCCGATATTGGGCTCAAATTCTGCCTCCATCATTTATTAGTTGTATGAACTGAGCCAAGCAATTCAATTTCTCAGCTCCCTTAACTGCCAGAATCTAATGCTGGTCTCCTGAGACCTTTGTGAAGAAAAAAAGTACGGCAATCAGCTAAGTGAGCTTGGGCCCTAAGGAGCACTGGCTTCGTGACTATTACCAAGAAAAAGAATAACCACTAAGGCCCTCTGTTATTACATTTTTTGACACGTGGGCACTTAAATGTCACGAGTATGTTGTACTTCACTTCCAATGCGCTTTGCAGGAAGTGAGGAGGAGACACTGGTTAGAAGTCAAGATGCTGCTCAGACACAAAGGCTAAAGTAGTAACTTTGTGCGCACTGAGAAGTTTGGTCTTCTGAGCTCTGGTGTTCACATTCTAGGCTGAATTCATCATTATGCATATTTAAAAAATCTCTACAAGGTTGTAAGTTAAAAAAATTCCCTTAAAATAGATTATGCAGTATAATAATAGGGCAATTGTTTATTCCCAAGCCTGCCTCTTAGAAACAAGATTTGTAGTAATTTAGAAAAATATTGCTCGATATCGCCACCTACTGGTTACTCCGTACTATAGAATTTCTGAACTAGGGAAAGAGGAACAAAGTTAGTGTTTAGTACATGCTCTTTATTTTAATAAATTACTGGCAATATTGACAACTAACATCTGTTGAACTCTTACATATACCATGAAAAAAAAATCACAAAATGATGGAGTCACAATAAAAAAATGACAAAATAATAGAACCACATAATTATATTTTGGCCGGGTTAATATTATCTGGTGAAGACACTGTTTTCCTCATAAAGAATTCACTCATCCACACACAGCAGGATCCTGGATGTGCAATATCCTATGTCTAGAGGATTACAACCTTCTCTGAAGGGAGACTCTCTGTCTTTATTTTCCCCCAATGCTATTTTATTCTTCTTTCTTAACAACTTTCTCATGGTGGTTAAAAACAAAACAAAAAATGAGTAGAGTTTAAATAAGAAATTTAACTGATGTATGACAGCTACACATTTTTATAGGTTACAATGTGGCAATCTGTTGCATGTACACAGATTCTAATGATTAAATCATAGAATTTGCCTTTTCCACCTCCAGAATCATTTATTTCTTTATGTTATGAGTCTTTTAATGCTCCTCTCAGACTTTAAAAATGAAAGAGATAATATATTGTTATAAATAAAACTCATCCTACTGTGCTATGGAAAACTAGGATTTAAAAATGTTTTATTTAAATATGTGTGTTATCTGTATGGGGTATGTTCACTTGGGTGCAGGTGCTCAGTGGAGGCCAGATACATTGAGTCCATTGTAAGACGGAGCTACAGGTAGCTGTGAACTATGATATAAGTGCTTCCTGGGAACCAAATTCAGGCTTTCTGTCAGACCAGCATGTGCTCTTAACCACTGAATCATCTCCCCAGCAGCAAAAACATAACTTTTATAATACTTTGACTATGTTGCACTAAGAAGCACAGAAAAGGTAACATGTGAAGACACAGATAGAATGGGGGAAAACACTTCCAAACTCTATATTTACTAAAAAATGTACAGAAAAGGGAACACCCTTCCTTTTTGGTGGAAATGTAAAGAAATATGGCCACAATAGAAGACAGTGTGGATGTTGTTCAATAAATGAAAATAAATGAACCACTATATAATAAAGCTGTAGTACTACTTGATACTTATCCAAAGTAAACACAACCAGTACACAAAAGACACCTGCACTTTCATGTTTATTGAAACACTATTTGCTATAACTGAAACACCAGATCAAGTAAGTAGACTTTTATTTTAATGTTCCCAGCTCTTGGGAGGCAGAGGCAGGCAGATCTCTGTGAGTTTGAGGCTGGCCTGGTCTGCAGAGTAAGTTCCAGTACAGCCAGGTACAGTGGAATTTTGAGTTTCTTTAAAAACTCAGTTATGTTATATAAACATATGTTTTCCCAGGTGTGGGATATGAGGCTGCTTTAGACTGTCCATAGCAGCTGACTATTTGCCTCTTGGGGACTCTGAGAGGGGCATGATCTTTGCCAGGTGTGGATAGTTTTATTCTGAGAACTCTAAGGGTTATGATTGCCAAAGCCCAGAGAGAGAAAGGGAGCTCTGAGAATGAAGAAGGCTGCTGCTACTCCTCCCTGCTGTTCCTGATTGCTGTTTGTTGCAGTTAGATGAGAAGTTGGAGATAACCTGAAACAAAGATTAGACTTTTCCCAATGAACCCGAAGACCCTAAACAGCAGGAAGTAGCTAAAGGTAACCATGCCCCTCTCCCCAAGGCTACACACAGAGAAACAGTCTTGAAAAACCAATAAATAAATAAATATGCTTTTTTTTTTTAACCAGACAGTGGTGATCTACACCTTTAACCTCAGCATTTGGGAGGATGAGGCAGGTGGATCTCTGTGAGTTTGAGAGAAGCCTGGTCTACGGAGTGAGTTCCAGGACAGCAAGGATGGCTACACAGAGAAACACTGTCCCAAAAAGAAAAAAAAGTTTTACATCCACTCCTCCCTTCCTTCCCTTCAATTCCTCACACGCCCCTCTTTCAAATTTATGTTCTAATCTAAATTATATATTTATATATAGAGTATATATGTATATAAATACTCTCGCACACACCTGTACTGAGTCCAATTACTGTTGTTCATATGCACATGTGTGTAGAAGATCTGACTATTTGGGCATGGGCCACTGATAAGGGGCTTATTTTGGAAGGAAACTGAACCAGTTTTCTTCTTTCCTCCAGCAGCAGTATATATAGGTATATATACCTATATATGGGTACTCACTATTATTCTAGGGTATCTGTGACTGTGCATCTGAATGAGATCTATATTTGAATTGGTAGATTGAAAAGAGTAAATTCCCCTCCCCCATCCAGTTTCTCAATGAGTTGTTTTTCTTGGATTGTACTCAGATCTCTGTAATGCCATATTGAAAGCTTTCTATTGGAACATATTGTCCCATCACTGTCTTATTTCTACTTCAGGATATTTTTGGGGTATGTGTGTTACTATGTATAAAATGGTGGATTTTTCTTTCCACCCACCAATTTTCTCATATTCACTTTTCTCCTTGGCAGTATGAAGTAAATTATTAATAACAAGAATACTGAATAATGGATAAAATTACCTGCACACATATACGATTGCACATCTCTTTTTATATGTCCACAGATACGATGGACATCTCTTTTCTCCACTGCTACATTCATGCAAAGCAATAAAATAAATGTAATGAGTTATATGCTTATAGATCTCAAAGGCCTACACAGAAAGACGCCTTGCCACTCAGAATAAATCTATATGATTTGTTTGTGACACATAAAAGAAAGGGTGTAGATCCAGATAGGAAGGGAACTGGGAGGAGTAGGGGGAGGGCATTATGATAGGGATACTATTATATAAAATATCTATTTTCAATGAAAAATAAATGAAAAGAACCCAGTCTTTCAATTGAATTAATACCTTTACACCCTTGAGTCTGAGATAACTGATCCAACCAACCCCTGAGATGTCTTTGTTTGTTTCTTTGGTCACTACCTCATGCTGATGCTTTGGAATGGGGTGGGCTGGGGTAGCGGTTGTAGAGGAAGACAAAGGAAGGTGGAAAGAAGGCTGTGCCACGAGGATCAGCATAGTCCCATGGGGATGGGCACAAAGGGGAGGAGAGGATGGTCTGCTAAGGAGCCAGGGAGTAGACTGGGGCATCTGAAGATTGCTTACCTGCTTCTGGGGCCTACCTGTTTCCATGGCCAGCATGTCCCATGGGTACCCAGGCAATGCCTGCGAAAGTTGGTGGCTGAGACAAAGGGATGGGGTATTGAGAAAGGCTGAAGAAGATCCGTTTGATCTGCTGGGAATAGGGCAGAGGTGAAGGGCAGGTGGTTTGCAACCAGCTGGGGAAGAGAATAGGGGATTGGATTGGATTTGGAAGTGAGGGTGGAGAATGGATGTGTGAAGGCTGCAGAGTTATGCCCCAGTCCTGGCTGGGGTCACCTGCAGGTTTCCAGGGAGTGAAAGACTTTCCTTTCTCTCTCTCTTTTTTCTTTTTAACATGTTTATTTTTATGTGCGCTGGTGTGAGGCTATCAGATTCCCTAGAACTGGAGTTAGATATAGTTGTGAGCTGCCATGTGGGTGCTGGAAATTGAACCTAGGTCCTCTGAAAGAGCAGCCAATGCTTTTAAGCACTGAGCCATCTCTTCAGCTTCAATACTCTAAAGAGAGAGAGAAAGAAGGTATGGAGTTGGATCACTGGGGAGTTGGGAAGGATCTGTGAGGAGTGTAAAGAGGAAAAACCATGACAGAACACACTGTATGAATATGTACATTCATACGGATACTATATATTCATATGCATTCATATAGTGTATGACTATATTCACACATGTGTCTGTATATATGTACACACATATTGTTAGGTCAAGATCTTAGGGTCCCCAAATACCACCAGGAGCCGGACCACTTGTGAAAGAGCAAAGAGCTTTATTCCGGCTTAAGCTTGATCTTTTCACCATCACCAACGCAGTGGATCAGAGAAGAGAGCCCTGAGCAGCTGCATGGTAGGATTTTTATTGGGGTTTGAGCAAGAACCCAGAATTCCCAGCTTAGCAGTTACGTGATTAAATGACGTTCAGCAAAGGCAAGCTTGTTACAAAGTGATTGGCTAACTAACATAACTAACACTGATCAAGCTATCTATAGACCTGAGGAATGTTAGGTATGTGGGCTGCCCAGCAAAGGTGCCCCACCCTGAGGAAGATACTTTCCCATTCTTGTGGTTACCTCCAGGCTATTCCCTGGGTAGGAAATTTTGTGTTTTTCTTATTCCTGGAATTGGTAACCTATGGCCTAGTTCCTGGGACTGATGACTTTTATTTTGGGAGGGGGTTAGGCCTGGTCCTCTCTCTCTCTCTCTCTCTATATATATATATATATATATATACACACACACACACATATATATATATGTCAATATATATATATCAACATATATGCATATATGAATGGTCAGTGGCTCTGGATGTGTACTGATTACACAGGCTGCATGGGAATTACTCTTCATTCAGCTCCTCATTAGCTGCTATAGACATGGCTTAAGGGTCTCAGCTAGCATTCAAGTTGACAGTAGACTGTAGCATTATCCATATGCTTTTGGTTTTGCAAGTTTGCAAAATACATGAGTTAACGGATGATGGCGCCTTCCCATCAGATTTCAGTGGAAGATCCTGGGCATTCAGTGTGCATCAGGGTTAGGGCTCCTTCAGGAAATGCCTGAAATATGCGAAGCTTTGAGAGTGAAACTTTAGATCCAGTGCTTCCAATATGTTGGAGATGCCAGAAATGTCTGCTTAGGAGAGCTTCAGGCAATGCGTAGAATGATGCCAGAGAAAGGTCATGTGGGCTGCAAACAGAAATGTTCATAAAGGCATGGCCACACAAGCCCCTCACAGCTCTTATTCAAATACCTCGTGCCCTGGATGCTGGATATAGAGCTCCAAGATTTACCATTTACCCACCTGGATATGAGACTGTCTCTCACCTCATTCCTCCTTTTTATGCATAAATTCATCTCTTTCAGGATTAAAATGTTTACTCTGTGACATTGTACATTGGAAGTCTGTAACTCTCCTTGATATGATTCTTGAATAGCTCAACATGCATTGGGTGATAGTTCTATAAGCCTAGAAGAGAATTATTTTCATACAAACACAGAAGAGCATTGGTGTAGTATTCAATCGTAGTGATATGTTACCATCATGGTGGAGACACTCAGGGCTACTGTGGTTATCTTGTCATTTCTAAGGAATTTACAGCTCCCTTCTAGCTCAGGTGTAGAGTTCAGGTGATATTATTCCACTATTTGTTTTTCATATTTATACCAAATTCTACTTCTTTAAGTTTGTGTTGTTTATTTTCTCCGGGTCTGGAATTTACATTCAGACATATGTGATACATTTTTCCCAGTCTCCTCTTCTTTCAGTGTTTGTAAACCCATCCACATTTATGTGTTCCTGCCATATCCCAGGATACGCACAGGTGGATGGGAGCTTTGTATACTTAATGTAGGTCAGGAATCCCCTGTATTGAGGTCATTTAGTTGGGAAGGTGATACAGCCTTCTTCCTCAGCAAGCCCAGAGGGGTCTTCTCAGTGCAAACATTGAAGGCTACATTTGCTACCCTCTTACTTTCTCCAGGGCACAGTATCCATACAGGGTGCATCACAGGTTTGCTGCTCATTGAATGAAATCTTTGAGACATTACAGGCTTCCAGTCTCCAATGCAATGAACCTTGATAAAATAAGAAGAGGTCATTTTATGACCCCAACTTTTACGTGAAAATTCAGGATTTTATTATGTATGACATGCATTGATATTTCACAAGTCTTCATGATTCCAATTGCTGTAGCTTAGACACTTAGATTCAGTCACCTAACAGTAGATGATGAAATGATTGTAATTCTAAAATGTGTCTGCTTTTGGTGCTATAAAATGCTTTTTCTTTCCATAGGCTTGTAATTATCATTACACCGGAACAGGGTCAAAACAGAAATCACCCTTATGTGAACCTCACTTTATTAAAACCCTTATTTTACTCCATCACTTCCTATATCAGTGATTGCAATTTCCTTTATTTTATGGTCTTCCTCAATCCTCTCACTGGAAACGCTAAGTGAGTACTGAAGGCAGTTGGCAATCCATCGACTATTTAATGGAAACTCGTCAGAGGATAATTTTCCATTAGTTTTCCTCATATGATCCACCAGTAACTCAGACAATGACCTTGATGATTACACCTACTACCTCTGAAGGGAACAGTTAGCTGTTATGTCTCTCAGGTGTCCTTCCAAATTTAATTCATAGTTACAAACACATTTGTAATGTGATTAAGTTGTAAAGTAATACTTCTAATAGCTGAGCTTTACAAATGAAGTTCTTATAGACTCACTTTACAGCACTAAATCATAGCTCATATTTATTTCAGGTTCATAAATAGCCTTAAATTTATTGTGTTTTTACATTTTCTTTTATGTTGTCAGTGATTTGCTTCTGGAAATCTTCACAAAAAGAAATTACAAATAGATAAGCCTAAAAGGTGTAATCATATGTAATTATTTGCTTTTTGTGTTAATGTGAATGTTATAATACTTTATTTTGAGTTAAATTAAGACATTTAATTTTTTAAAAGATGACATGTGATAGTCAGTGTTATCTATTTTCTGATTTATCACGCAACATTTTAATATTGTAATATATCCAAACAATATTCTTAAACTTTAACGAAGCCATCAAAATTGATAAAATTTAACAAACCTTCACTTATAAATGAATCCACAGCTTTAGGACTGCATCATTTAGGAGGCTAATCAACTGGCCTTTGCATTTGAAGAATTAATCACAATATTTTATTTTATCTTATAAGCATCAATGTAAATGCTTTCAGTTCCATCTCTGTTTCTAATTAATAGTTCTTCTTATCTATTTTAGCTTGGAATGCTTATTTACCTGTTTTACTTTTTTAAAGACACAGTTACATATTATATATGCAGCAAAGAACTGCCATTTAAAATAATTAAAAGTAGATTCTATCACTATTCCATATTTTATACCTATATTTATTTTGTCACAGTTTATAGCAAACAATCAGAACTCTTAAATTTTACTTTGTAGTATTATATATCAATATCTGAAAATAAAATAAAAGTAGATTATATGATGATTATTAAATTACTGATATCACACAAATACAATTAGAATAAACTAAGAACTTTCCACATGTCATATTCTACATGAAATGTCCAGTTTAACAGTTCACTAATTATCCTTGTAAATGGAGACAGTAGCTGGAGAATGACTCAATAACTTCCTGATATCAAGACACATACTAGATTAAGAACACAAAACTAGCACTCAAGCAATACTGGCAACATGCTGTGATGAGTACCTTGAATACAGAAATTGTCTAACGTGCCCCGAAAATTTTTCAGCATGTGTTCTGGACGGGATGCCACCGGTCTCCTCATGTCTCTGGGATAGACTGGAGTCTGTACTGGGTTGGCCTCTACAGTGCTTATTTCAGTGTGCTGGGTGCAGCATATGGTCTTAGAGATGCCTGGCATGGAAGACTAGGAGCACAACGAAGAAAGGTGATTACTTTTCCCCACCAGCCCTTAACTTTGCTCCACCTTGCTGTTCTAAATGAGCACAATGTTCAGTTGTAATCTGGCTGAAGGTAACCTTTACAAGGTGTTTATGTTTCTAGACTATGGCTCAGGTTATGACACATTCTCCCCACTACCCCCCATTTTCTGAAAACAAACTTTGCTGGCCTGGAGAGTTAGCTCAGTGGTTAAAATACTGGCTGATCTTTCAAAGGACGCAGATTCTATTCCCAGCACCACATGGCTAACAATCTTCTGTAACTCCAGTAGAGGGATCTGTTGCCCTCTTCTGGTCTGTGTGAGCACTGCATGCAGATGGTCCAAAGACAGATCCAGACAAAACACCCATTAACATAAAATAAAAATAAACAGGAAGCTCATGTGACCAGTCCTGAGGAGACCTGATAGGCTAGGGTCAGATAGAAGGGGAGGAGGACCTCCCTTATCAGGGGACTTGGGGAGGAGTATAGGAGAAGAAGAGGGAGGGTGGGTGGGATTGAGAGGAGATGGAGGGGGCTACAGCCAGGATACAAAGTGAATAAATTGTAATAAATAATAATAAAGAAATAAATTAATTAAAAAATAAATCTTTTAAAAACAAAGCAAACTTTCCTTATTGTAACTGAGATATTTATAATACCTGGAACTATTCTGATAAAATCCACTTAATGGATGGTTCATTAATTCTCAGGTTACTCTGACTTTGGGTAATTCTAATATAGATAGTCCAACTTCGAGAACCACCAAACCTCTTGGTTATATTACAGTTAACTGTTTCTTCTCTTGATCTAGTGTTTACGTGATTATTTCATTATTCTATTGTTATTTACCTTCTCCTGTCACCGAAAACCAATGATATGGAAAGAATAGCTTTCATTCAGCTCTTCCATGTGATAAATTGTTCAATAACGAAGGTATATTGGACTACTCATGCGGTTTTAAGCAGAGTTAGAGATGGGAAATAAATGTACTGTATTTAGTCTTCAAGTACAGCCTGTGCTTATTCATTACACTCAGTCACAAGGAAACAAGACCAGTCACTTAAAACGAATCTTTTTTATTTATTTTTAGTTTTTCAAGTATAGCCTTGGCTGTTCTGCAATTTGCTCTGTAGACCAAGATGGCCTTGACCTCAGAGATCCTTCTGCCTCTTTGTCCTGAGTTCTGGAACTAAAGACTTGTGCCGCCAAGCCTGGTTAAAACTCATCTTTTTTAGCTTAAGGAAATTACTTAAGTTCTAAAAGTTATTACTGACCTGAACATTATATTTAAAAAACAAGTTTCATTAAAATTACCAGCGATTTCTCAAATTATGATTTGTCCAATGAGATTACAATTAGCACATTCATATATGAATTCTATGAAATACAAAACATTGAACATTGAGGGGAAAAAAGCTATAATCTTGTCCTTTAGTAAAAGTTCTAAGTGCAAAGGATGGCTAAGCAACAGCACAAGGAAGCATAGAGAAGGAAGCCAGGTCAAGAGTCCACTGCGGACTATGTAATATCAAGAACAGAAAAGGCATATCATATCTGACAAATTTATGCTAACGTGTGTCTTTCTTTAATGTGTTGCTTTTTAGGTGATTTATTTCTCTATACTTTTTACTACAGTAAATAAAACATGATTAAAATTATACTTAAGGCATATAATACTAATGCCATTTATTGGCCTTATTAGGATAGAAATATGCTAGAAACAGTGAAAAGCATGCTGGCTTGCTCACTCCTCCCAAATGAACGCTGCTATGACATTAAACAGTTTATTGTCTTCGTCTTAGAAATGCCACAGTATGTTATGAAATTAAGTGCTTTATAAAGAAACATCTCATTTCAGAGTTCTGAAATAATGTAATACACAGTGTGACTGACCGAGGAGATTATATGAAAACTATGATGTAAAGATGTCTTCAGTCTCATATTGTGAAAGTGAACTTGAGGTTTTTCTAGCTTTAAAGTTCAATTTAGGGCTTACACTTGGGACAGCTTGCTCTGTTTACACTCAGAACGCGTTTCTGTGTGAACAGCAGAAGAGACTGCTGAATTCCCGGAGACTGGGGTAGTAGAAGAAATCTGTATGCAAAAAAGTTACATTTTTCCCTGTAGCCAAACCATTTAGGACATATTTCCTAGTGTACTGTTACATTCAAATTGTGCACATGTATCTCTGGGTGTATAAACAATGTAAGAATTTATAAAAAGCAAAATAGAAAGTAAGGTTCATTTCATCCAATTATATGCAGACCTACAAGCTACCTATTTTTCTTTTTTTTTTTTTAAAGATTTATTTATTTATTTATACAGCCACAGTTACTCTGCTGTATACCTACATACCAGAAAAGGGTACCAGAATCTCATCATAGATGGTTACGAGCCACCATGTAGTTGCTTGGAATTGAACTCAGGACCTTTGGAAGAACAGCCACTGCTCTTAACCTCTGAGCCATCTCTCCAGCCCTCAAGCTATTTTTCAGTCTATTATTACATTGAGTTTTATACAAACACCGTTTCCTCACCTTTGATTTGAATTTTTCCTCACCTAAAAGCAGAAAGCAAACAAAAAGTTCTTTAAAACCAGGTGACTGAGTACAAGGCTCCACCTGTTGTGCATGAAGTCCCAGGCTAGACCCTCAGGAACTGCATACACATGGTAGGGCACACCTGTCATCCTAGTACTTGGAGGTTAAATTCGTTCTTAGCTACATAGTAAGTTTGAGGCTAGCCTGGGCTATGTGAGTCCCGGCATTAACACATATCCAAACAAAATCAAACCAGGCAAACAACCAACCAAACAAAACCCCAAACCAAAAGTTAAAACAAAACAACATGACCACTTCCTTCTGCGAACTGCCTCTCCCACTGCTAAAGGCATGGGTGCTTTTGCTATATAACAAGTCATCCGAATTTTAGTACCTTAAATAAATCGTTTCTTAGGTGACAGTTTTGTATCGGCCATGTAGACTAGGTAGCTTTTCTGTGCTCCGTGGAAGCTCTTGCATGAGACTATGGCCAGCTGACTAGAGTCTGCCAATTTCAAAATGGCTTTGTTCTCTATAACCCCCCATGTCAGAAGATGGCTTTGACTAGTATAATTCTGGATGTCAGGTGCAATAATGGGCATATCTCCTAAGAATCTAGCCTGGACAAGCCAAGTGGTGGCTAATGGTCCCCAGGTTTCCAACATCAGCAAGAGCCCCAGTGTAGAAATACTTTTCAGCTCTCTGAATGCACATTTGCTATAGCAAAGTTCTGAGACAAGATGGCAGTGAATTAAGGAGGGTTGGGACAGAGGACACATGAACCTTTGAAGACAGTACTATGACAATTAACTTAAATATGTACATGGGACTCTTTAATCAATCTTTCTCTTCTGTCTTTACTTATGGTCTTCCTTATTCTGCACCTTCTTTGCATCACCTGGTTTTTCTAAACCCTCCTTCACTACGATTGAGTTATCCTTTTGACCTTTTCTTCGAAATCTCACTCCCACATTTGGTATGGTTCCTTATAATAAAGTAGGCATTTCTGAGCATTGAAAGGACTTCTCAAGGTTTGACCTACTCATGCTCCTCCGTGTTCCTCAGGCTGCTTTTCACCCAACTCACTCTTCCACTTGCCCATGGTTCCTTACCTCTGTGCATTCTATTTCCTCCGTCTGGAATTCATCTTATATTCAGTTCCACTGTGGATGAATACAAACATTTCAAGTCCAGATAAATAATAGTCTCATTAAAATTATCATCCACGTATCATCCATGGACCGACCCTGCCCTTGCTTTTGTATTCACAACACATGCTGGATCGATCACTCTGCATTTGAGTGCATCTGCCTCCTCTACCATATAAAGAGTATCACAGGTGGAGTAACTGGCTTATTTTGGAATCTGTGTTCTGATAAATTTAACCTTGGGTTAAATAAGAGAGAAAATGGAAATCTGCCACTACTTTCCATTTTTAAATATTTACCAGGCATCCACTATGTGCCAGATAACATTAATACATATATTTTGCTTTTCATACAATTTGCAACTTGTGCTTTTCCCATTTTCCCATATGTACCAATGTCAACCCTCCATGGGAAACAGTTCTTTCACAGGCACAGCACACTGACTAACCTATTTTCTTCATTCACTTTTGCAAACATACAGTTAGTTGTATAATAATTTGAGAGCATTAAATTATCTTTTTTTGGAAATAAAGAATAAGGTATGATGCTAAGGTTCAACAAATTAGCATCCAGTTAAAAACAGAATGTTTCACTTTGACTTAAGTGGTGAATATTCAAATATTTTAAATATACTTTTCCCTCTACTTTTTTTGACAGGGACATTATAACAAAAAAACATATTTCTCAACTTTTAAATATTTACTGTGCAAATTTACCTTTCTAGAATTGCACAAATACCCTGTTTGTAAACAACCAGAAGTTAATGTTTACTTAAGATTTTAAAAAGTCACTAAGCTTTAAAATTTTTTACTTTGAAACAGCTTCAACCTGGAGAAAGGCACAGAGTAGCAAGCACCAATAGCATAGGCTGTTCTTCTCTGGTAATTTTTCTAGTTAACTTATCAAATGATAAATGAACAGACTGAATAAGCCTTTCAGGGAGTTCAGACCATGAGGAATTATAAAGGAAGAAGAATGCCTCATGAGATATCTAGTCAGGTACTGAAATTCTATGGCTCAGGTCCTACTCCCCAAAGGGAAGTCATTGGTCTGGACTTGAAAGACCTGAGTCTGTCTTTGCAATGATTTCATGAAAGAAGCTGTTATTATTCGTGAATAACACTTGGTAACCGGGTTTGTCCTTGGCTGTGCTGAGTTTTAACAATTATCTGCAAAACTGTTTACATGGAATAATACTTCTTTTTTTCCTGAAAAATAACTTCATTCTGGTCTGTTACTAGAAAATGCTCCTTCTTTCCTCAGTCACCACTGGCATGTGCCATCCACCTCACGTCCGCCTCCACCTCTGTTCACTGCCTCACCAGAACCTATGTTATAGCCTCTTTAGAACCCTCTTTCTTGGATTGTACCCTAATTTATTTATCATTTACATGGCTTAATAGTTATGAAAAAAGAACAATTAAGAACAGATCAAGATTAGAGTAATAAATTTGGTTTCCTAAATTTAAATATATATGTGTATATATTTATATATGAATAACAGGGTCTCATATAGCCAAGGCTGGCCTTCAACTTCTTATGTAGTTGAGGATGACCTTGAATTTCTGACCTTTCTGCCTCCACCTTCCAATTACTGAGATTACAGGTGTGTACCACCATTCCTAGCCTGGTCTCTTAACTTCTAACCAATGTATATAGTTTCTATTTATTGACTTCCTAGTTTCATTTAGTTTTTTTTTTTAATAATTTCTTTCCCTACTGTCTTAGCTAGGGTTTTATTGCTGTGAAGAGACACCATGACTAAAGCAACTCTTATTAAGGCAAACATTTTTTAAAAATTTATTTATTTATTAATTAATTAGTTTATTCACTTTGTATCCCTACTGTAGCCCCCTCCTCTATCCCCTCCTTCCCTCATCTCCACCCATGTCCCTCCCCCAGTCCACTGATAAGGGAGGTCATCCTCTCCTTCCATCTGATACTAGTCTATCAGGTCTCAACAGGACTGGCTGTATTATCTTCCTCTGTGGCCTGGTAAGACTGCACCCCTCCTCAGCAGGAGGTGATCAAAGAGCAGAAAGGCAAACATTTAATTGCAGCTGGCTTATGGTTTCAGAGGTTTAGCCCATTATCATCATGGTGAGAAACATGGCATCATGCAGGCAGACACGGAGCTGGAGAGTTTTACATCTTGATCCAAAGGCAGCCAGGAGAAGACTGTCTTCTGCAGTGAGCCAGGAAGAGCCTATATTCCACACTGGGCAGACCTGAGCATGGGAGACCTCAATGCCTGGGGGCTCACTTCCTCCATCAAGGGCACATCTCCAATAAGGCCACACCTTTTTAATAGTACCACTCCCTATGGCCAAGCATTCAAACACATGAATCTATGGGGGCCAAACCTTTTCATACCACTACATCTATCTATCCCGTTCACTCTGTGTTTCCCAGCATTTCTCAGTCATCCCACATTTAATACACACAAAGTGAAAACACATAGCATAATTAAGATTGAAGGAAGAAGGAACCTGCTTGAAAAGGAACAGAGGCACAATTAGTTTACCTAACTGTAGCAAGACTGCCACCTGCAGCTGGGCCTGGGCAGGTGCTTTTAAGTTCTTGGCCTTTCTTTTTTTTTTTTTTTTTAAATCTTTTATTTTTTTTTATTAATTACACTTTATTCATTTTGTATCCCCCCATGAGCCCCTCCCTCCCCCCCTGCCGATCCCACCCTCCCTCCCCTTTCTGCATGCATGCCACTCCCCAAGTCCACTGATAGGGGAGGTCCTCCTCTTTGGCCTTTCTTTTATTCAGGGAATTGGAAACAGGAGCCCACACAGATGTGTAAAAGAAGCAAATACTTTTATTTGGACCTAAGAGATAGTACAGATTTAAGAGGAATACTTTGTTAAGATTGACAATGGGCAACATGAGTGAAGATACTCAAGGGCCCTGGATGCTTTTCCAGCTTCCCTTTATTAAGTTAAAGAGGAGGGGCTGGTTACTCAGTGACGTAATTTTGAGTGGTTGTCTACATTGATTGATGGATTAAGTCAGATAACATTTCCCCCAGAACATCTGTATCCTAATTTATTTATCATTTACATGGCTTAATAGTTATGAAAAAAGAACAATTAAGTACAGATCAAGATTACAGCAATAAATTTGGTTTCCTAAATTTAAATATATATGTGTATATATTTATATATGAATAACAGGGTCTCATATAGCCAAGGCTGGCCTTCAACTTCTTATGTAGTTGAGGATGACCTTGGATTTCTGATCTTTCCGCCTCCACCTTCCAATTACTTTTACTCACATGCATGCCCACTTCGCATAGGCATAAATAAGATGGTAAATAGGGGATTCTCCCTTACGTGATATTTGAGGATACAGTTTTGCCTTGCTGTACATGCACCCAAAATCAGTTCAGGTAGGAATGATTCTTCTACTCTCCCTCACCAGCCATTTTAAGAATACACTCTCATAGACGGTGTCTAAATTTGATCACATTATCAAGGGCATGGACATTGTTCCATTGCTCAGAGAAAGGCGAGAGTATAACCGAATGTAGCTGGAGGGCTGAGGGGTTCAAAACAGATGCCACTTGCACTGTTTGGAGAGGAATGTATATGCATGATATGTGCATGTTAGTGTGTGTGCGTGTGTGTGTGTGCGTGTGTGTGCGTGTGTGTGTGTGTGCGTGTGTGTGTGTGTGTGTGTGTGTGTGTGTGAGTGACACCAAACCAAGTGAGGGTCCCAGGGCACTAAATTATCTCGTAGGCTTGCCTTCCTTGTGACGGATAACTAATATTTTAAAAATCAGGAATGGGATGTTTTCCATCTTTGTACATGTCCTTCTCAGATGAAATAGTAATTCTTACTTGGTCAGAATGTAGCAGATTCACAAGCTCCTTCTTTATAATATGGCCTTTCTTGTTTTAAAGTACCTTTCTTTATTGAGTCAAAATTCCCTAGTTAACCTATTGTAAAGTGTACAATTATAGTTTTTATATGTGCCCACATTATTCAACTATCAACACTACGTAATTTCAGAAAAAATTCATTATCTTTTAAAAAGAAAGCCTGTACCCATTGAAGAGAAACTCCTCGTTTCTCCCTACTTCTGGTCTCAACAGTATCATTAATTTACTTTTGTCTCTATGGATTTGCTTGCTCTGATTATTCACTGTGAATGTAGTAATATGTTGCTCTTTGCGTGCAGTTTTCTCCAGTTTGCATAACGTTCTAAGAAATCATACATAATTATACTATATATTAGTACTTCATTTTTATGGTTGAATACCATTTCCTTGTATGTTACCACACTGAATTTCCTTATCCAACAACTGATAAGGCATTTGCATTTCATCACCTTTTTGAATATTATACATAATGCTGTAGTGGACATTTTTTACATTAGTTTCCATTTACTTGAATGGAATGAGAATCTAGGGATGAAACCATATGGTCAACTTTCCCCCCTCTGTTTATATTTCTACCAGCAGTGGATAAAAAAAAATGCCAATTATTTCACAATCTCACCAACATTTTTTTTCTGTGCTTTGTGTTCATAAAATTGCAGCAAACCTTATGGGTATAAAGTGGTACCTCACTGTGGGTTTGATTTTCATTTTTCTAATTTGAGTGCTCTTCAACATCTCATCACACCATTGTATATATATGTATATACATATATATACATATATATGTATGTATATAGCTTTGTTTAATATACATACATACATATGTGATGTATAAATATACATAATTCATAGAACTCATTTGTAGAACATTTTTGAAACTGTTACAGTTCTTTGAAAATGTCATATAGTTCATTTCGATCATATTAACCCCCTCCCATATTAACTTCTCTACCCACCCAACTTGGCATCCTCTTCTTTTTTCTTTTGCTCATTGTAAAATCAGGTTATTTTGATTGTGGAGCCATAAAGGGTTTTATCTATTATGAACATTAGATCCTTATGTAGTAATTTTGAAATATTTTCCCATCATGTACACTGAGTTGACTATTTTTTGTTATTCTTCAGGTGTATGCATTCCTGAGAAATTCAGGGTTTTTTTTAATTACTTTTTTTTTTTTTTTTAGTTCTTTGTATCTCATTGTGTTTAAGAAGCCTGGGCCAAATCCAAAATCCAGGGAGATGCATGCCAAGTTTCTGAGAACTGTACAGATGCAGGTCTTAGATCTTTAGTCTAATGATTTCTGTGTATTGTATCTAGTAGGGGTCTGCATTTGCTCTTTTATAATGTTTCAGCAATGTTAATGGGAAAGGTTTTCTTTTCTCTTTGGATGCTCTTTCTGCCCTTGTCAAAAAATTTGTGCTGTTGTCCAGATGAACAGAACCAATAGCATACACATGGTTATGAGAAGGTTCATTGGGTGAACATATATAATTATATGCAGAAATAGATCCACAATGGCCAACTGCAGGCTGGGGACCAGGAAAACAAATATCAATTTAGTTCAGAAGCTGGAAGCCTCAGAACAAAGAAAAGAGACCAACAGTGTAGTGGCTGTCTGAGGCTGTAGGCATGGAATTCTGTTAGAGATGCATGGTGCAAGTTCATGTACAAAGGATGAAGAAGTGATGACTTAAACATATGCGCAATAGTCCCTGCAAGAAATGCAATGTCTACAGAATGTTTGGGTATGCATATACATATACATATCTTACCTTCTTTTTCTCTTCTCACTCCCCCCCAACCCTTTGGAGGTTTCTCCCACATTTAGTGCCTGTCTTCCTCAGTCAATCTACTTATTCACACATCAGTTTTCCCAAGGACACCCTCATAGACGACTTCGAGTATGGACTTTGCTGAGTGTTGCAACATGTTAGCTCTGAAAAGGCAAGCCCTACACACTAAGCAGGCAAAGAGGCCTTCAGAGGACTTGGCAGAGACGAGAGTGCCGAGTTGTCCTAGATAGGGAATAGCGTTGCCTAGCATATCTTTGTATAACTCACTTTCTGGGTCATGAGAGGAAATGCTGGAATACTGCAAAGTTGGGCTTGGGTTCCATTACCCTTGTTTTTCTTTCTCTTGACCCACAGATGAAAGGCTAGTAAGAGAGAGGAAACAGCAGCACATAAAACATAGGACAGATTGGCTTTGGTTCCATATGACAACACTGCAGAGGATATAGGGAACAAAAGCATAGAGAGAGTCTTATACCACCTACATTTTCAAGTAACACTGGAGATTTTAGAACACATCCCCATGGAAACCAAGGCTATTGAAATCAGACATGGTCATCCAGAATAATGGCAGACTTTGTCCCTATAAAGAAGGCTGGCATCAATTCTTTAAAATTTGGATGCAATTTACTATTGAAGGCACCTTGCCTTGGGATTTTTAATTTTGGAGGATTATTGATTGCTGATTTAATACCTTTACTGGTTATGTAACCATAACCATACCTATTGATAGTTCCTAATTCTGAAGAGAAGCACAAAGAACTCCAATGATGTTTTGTGAAGCACAGGGTTTACTTTAAAATACAGCCAATAATTTGTTTGGGCCCTTACAAGATAATAGTTTGCATTTCCATTGATCAGTTCAGTTGGAAAATTGCCAAATATTCACTTAGTGTCTATATGACTTACATACACAAACATACCCCCCTGGATATCAAGTGGCTTGTATTTTAAAATTAAAGAAGAAATTCCAGTCATTTTCTGAACATTTTTCTCATAGTTATGTGATGTGAGTGGGTAGATCCCCTTTGTGAACAAAGAGGACTTCCATTACAGACTGCACCTGAGTCACTGTTAGGATAGCACATTGTACACATTAACAAGGAAGTGAAAAGCCCTACACATGAAGCAGAGGACTAGGCAGAGAAGATGAATATATCAAGCTGTCCTAGGTGGGGAATAGCCTCAGAACACTGGGTGTGTGGCTAAGTGTATGGCTCCAGCCTGCATTCAGCAACTAGACGAAGCAGGTGAGAAAAGTTTTGAGACAGGGCTGCCTTTTCCAGCAATTGCTGCTAAAATGGGGATGCTAGCATGCAGGCTCTGTTTGAGCTGCCCTGGGAAAGGCTTCTTTCGATTGCTTCTGCAATTGACTCTTCAGTCATCTGCCACTCTGGGTCTCATTTTGTTTTCTCTGTGTGATTTCAGTTCAAATGCTATTTCTTGCTAAACTCAAGGGTGATATCTCTTTCTAATGCCCCAAAAGAAGATACAGGATTGGCTGTGATGAAGCAATGGAACCAATGCATAAACCTGTCTTTTCTTGAAGGGCCTGTTTGAAAAAACAAAAAACAAAACAACAACAACAACAACAACAACAAACTTCCTGACTGACTGGCGCTTTCCCTCATTCTAGTCTCAGTTTTTTTGACACCTTTATCTCCACCCTCCACAGCTTAGAGGGCTGTGAGGCCCAAATGTCCAAGTCAGTGTGAGTGGTGCAGAGCAGTGTGATGTGACCGGATCTGACTTCCGGCCCCTGGAAAGTGTTCCCCAGTCCTTGGGTTATTCCGGGAATACATCTGAGCCCTGTTGTTCACAGCCTGGCAAAGACCGCATGGTACTCTGAGTTTTATTCCCTCCTATCCTATGCTTGGAGTCAAGGCTGACCTGTCTGGTGAAGTCTCCTGAGAATAGAGATGGGGACAGTTGAAGCTGCTCAATTCCAGTAGGAGAATTAAGCTTTCTAGCTAAGCTTTCTAGGATCCTTCAGGAAGTTTTCCATAGGAAAGCCCTAGAATAAGGCGAGAGAGAATGAATGAGGCGGAAAGGACTCTGGCAGGCGAGACTGACAGCAGATGTGGAAATGACCTGGGAGCAAGCTTCTGCTCCGACAGGAGACACTTAGAAAAAGGCAGTGTCGCCTCCGCCCTCCTCCACCCCGCCATCTGTGCGGTACCTGTTCATCCTGTTCCCTCTCCGCCATCGGGGGGCTCCGCAGCCTGCGGCCCTCCTCCCTGCCCTGCGGCTACAGGTCCCCAGCCCCGCCCCGCCCCGCCCCGGGGCTCTGGGTTCTACACCAAGTTCCATCAAGCCTTGGGCGCCGAGGTCCGGGCGTTGGGAAGGATGGCTAAGGTCCGGGAACTGGGGGAAGCCCTCCTGGAGGAGCAGCCTTCGCCCCAACTTCCCTCCGAGATCGCGGATGAGTGCTGCGCGCATTTGCTTGGCAAGGGCTTGCTGGTCTACCCGGAGGACAGTGCGTACCTGGTGGCCGAGGGAGCCGCGGGCACCGCGGGCAGCGGGGAGAAAGGCGGAGACCCAGGGCTGCAGGTGGGAGTTAAATCAGGTGAGTGCTCAGCTGGTCCGGGCTGCGTGCGGAGGCTGAGTCCTAAGGGTGTCTAACAATAAAAAAGAAACACACTCCAAATGCACATATAAGCAGTGTGCTCTGTCGGAACCATTCCATTTCACCAGAAAAAAGAAAGAAAGAAAGTTATCGGAAACATTTTAAACTCGAGGGCTTTGCTCAACTCCGGCCTTGCTCTCTTTGGGTGTCCCACTCAACGCAAAACAGCAGGTAGATGTGGAGGCCACTGGACTGATTGCATGTTCCCTTGTTCTTTGTCACTCCTTAAAAACCTCCCTCAGAAATGCATTTAAGCAATGGTAACTTTTCCTCCTCCGAAGAAGAGGATGCGGACTCTCAGGAGAGCAAGACCAAAGCAGCCGACCCACAGCTCTCTCAGAAGAAGAGCATCACGCAGATCATGAAGGACAAGAAGAAGCAGACTGAGCTCACCCTGCAGTGGTAAGCTGGCCCTTGCGCTGCACACCTGCTGATGCCCACCAGCCCTTGTCTTTAGGACCCTGACTTTCCCCAACTTGTTCCTCCTTAAAAGTTCCGTAAGTTTAAAAGACCCACAAGAAGTGCATCGATTTTCTTTTCACTGCTTATTCTCAGAGATAGATTCTGACCCTGAGGAAAACGAGACTAAATGACAGGTTCTTCACATGTAAGCCGTGATGATTTTTCTGTGATTATTTGCTGTAAAAACAAAACAAAAAAAAACCCTATATTTTTTATATTTAATGCTTTCTAGATATGATCCTTCAGAGTAACAAAAAGCAGAAGGATCTTAACTCTGCCTTAAACCTTATAGGAGGGCAGGTACTATCAGTCAGAAAATAGATGGCTTGAGTTAGAAGTAAAAAAAAAAAAAAAAAAAAAAAAAGGAAAACTCTGTTAAGCTGTCATGATTAAATAATTTTCCATTTTTATAGCATATCACATACATGATTTGCTATAGTAAGACACCACAAATTGAATTTTGCGCCAGATCTATCATCTATTATCTAAGGGTCAGAGAAAATAGAATCTATAAATGCTAAAAAAAAAAAACCCTTTATTTTTGTTTATTTAAACATCAAGTTCTAATTTTTATAACCCGAAATTCTGAAACCGTATGCTTGAACTCTTCCAACATATGAAATGGAAAGCAAATATTACAGTAAAGTTACATTTTGACTGTTGAAATTTGGTGTCCTGATTATATCCTAGAAAATATCCTAGAACTGTAGAAATTATCTGGATTATTTAGGAAACAATTACTGTCAACAAGACAAATGAAAACATGTTTGATTTTGAATTTATTTTAAAGGACTTTGAATGATCACTCCCAGGTTTTCAGTTGAAATTGAGTGATTGGAAAAAAATCTTGAGTTTGTCTAAAATTCATATCATTCAGATGCCTAGCTCAACTCAGTATTTTAAAGACAAAACAATGAATATAAAAACAACTACTTAAATAAGCGGATTGTGGCTATCTTTAAAATGCAAGTTTTAAATGGCTATTTCTTATAAGAACGTTCATGCTTTGAAGACTATAAAGCACATTTTTAAAAATATCCCCAATCTTCTAAAAAATGAATGTTATACATTTCTTAAAACCCCAAGTTACTTGGATTTTAAGAAAATTATGAGGCTGTAGAATTGTCCTGGGGGTGTTAAAAATTAGAACAGAAAAATCAAAGTAAAAACATAGCTTAGTAATTTCAAATTTTATTGTCAGTTAGGTATTCAATTTTAGGTAGGCAAGTTTATTTGTTTTGAAATATTATATCCTAGTTGGTTTGGATCTTTTTAATTAAAAGAAAAATTGGTGTCTGAAACTCCTGAAATAGGTTCCCTAACTTTTATTTTCTGTGCACTGAGAGTACATCAAATCTGAAGTCTTGAAAGATTTCATCCAATTTTAACATGAATAATACTGCATATTATATTGATCTTGTATTATAAATGATTATGCTTTATTAAACATGAAATTAGTATAAGTACATTTTAATTAAAATAATTTACTGAACACTTTGTAAGAGACTAGGAATAGAATCTAGAAGCTTTGATTACTAGATTGTCACTCAGATAATTGTAACACCAATATATTTATTATATCTAATTGAAATTAAATAAAAATCTACCCAGACTTTCAAAGATTTTATAGTTACATCTATACAACAGAGTTGGTATTGTATATGTTATGCTTGGAGACTTCTCTAGAGAGAGATTGTCTCAGTTATATCAGATGGTTTAGAGGATCATAGGTTAAATCACAGTAAAAGGTTCACTATCAATTCTGCTTCGGTGAAGAGAGTTAACCCTGGAGTGTCTCCCAAGCAAATACAGTAGCATGTTTTCTTTTGTTGTTCTGTAGTTTGTGGACGAAAGTAAGGGTGTGTAAACATTGACAGTCCTTTAATTTCACCGTTCATAATCCTAGATCAAATAGTAAAACTTCTGAACAGTGAAGGTTTATAAAGAAGTAAGACCTGGTATTTGCAATGGTGGTCTGGAAGGAATGGTTTATACATTAACATCTCGTAGTGACTGTACTAACAGCTGTTTGCTGTGGATCTTGCTCTTCCAAAGTTAATCCTTGTGTCTTGTTTGTGTTTATGTCATGGCACATGTGTGCTTGCTCAAAACACAAACATATTGTTTCAGAGCTTCTCTGTGTCAGGAGTTGAGACAGCTCACCTTGGCACTAAGTTCATAGTCTTACCGGACAGAAATTAAGAAATCAGTTGATGCTGAAATTTTACCTGAGACCTCTTTGCTGTTGGTTATTGAGAAAATTTATTCCCTGAATTGTAGAACTGAGGCCCCCATTTCCTAGAGATTACCTGCCACTCCTGTGGAGGTGGGTCTCTTCAGAGTCTGACATTTGCTTCTCCACATCTGTAAACAGTGTCTGCTATTACTTCAGCTCTTCCTTCTGTTTCTGACTTCCAGTCATTGTTTCTAGAACTTTCCAAGTGAAATGGGTTCAAGAAGAGAATTTCCTTTCTTAGGAAATTAATTAACACTTACACATAATTCATAACATTTTAAAAGTCCAGTGTTATGTTTTAATTATGTAAACATTGGTAAATTGTATATCCATCACCATGAACTGATATGATTTCTTTTATGGAAAGTGCATGCAAATTCCTCTCTTAACAATTTTGGAAAAAAAAACAATTTTGAGATGTATTGCACCTAAGTTTTGTTTATTCTTATCTTGATTTTATTTTAAACAGCATCCAGAACAAAGAAAGCCCATTTATATCTACTCATTAACTTACTTATATAGTCTGTTTTCAAATTGAGTGTTAAGTCACGGAGGGGGTGGGGAGGTAATAGTGAAAAGGTTTGACCTAACTCTTGGCCTTTCCTTCCAGGCTTGAAGACAATTACATAGTGTGTGAAGGAGTTTGCCTCCCACGGTGCATTCTCTATGCTCACTATTTAGATTTCTGCAGGAAAGAGAAACTGGAGCCAGCTTGTGCGGCAACCTTTGGAAAGGTATATGACACGTATTGGCTACACTGCCTTACAACTAATACATTATATAGACAATGTGTAACCAAATTCATTTGAAGGAGTTCTCTTAGAAAATGTTAAGATATTTGCTATACAGGCATACATGAAATCCCTTAGTGTTTGTTTGGAAACACTAAGTGTTTATGTCTTGATTTATTTATTTATTCTTTTTTGAGTCACACAATACTAGTTATCAGATCTAATGTGAGCTCAAGGCAAGCTCCATAAGTAGCATGTTCAAAGAGGATGCATTAAAGAGGTTGGTATAAACTATGTTGGGGAGTAAAAGTAAATGAAGGTGAACCCATAAATGCAGGCTCCCCTTATTTATATAGTCCAACCATTTGAGTTTTTGACAGACTTTTATTCTATTCCTTAAGTAGTTGTCCTAAAGCTTTGTTTCAGTTTGAATATGTTTATGACACAGAATTAAGATGAGGTTGGTTAAATTTCTGTCATTTAAAATTTCTATCATTAGGATGCAAATCTATGAACTAGATGGCTTATAATATATGTTAGTACCATTTTAAGAACTAGGAAACAATATTAATTTCTTGGTAAAGCCTTCATCTTTGAAACCCCTTTCAGTTGTCTGCTGTTTGTCAATTTTAGGGTATCTTAGTAGAGCTGTAAGAAGCTTGGGTCTCAAATATTTTGGCTCCAAAGTTCAAATCCTGACCTGTAGAAGACTCATTGGCCAGAAATTGAGTGCTATGGTCCAGTTCCTCAGGTTTTCTGGGAAGGGACAGAGGCAGGTGGTTTATATAGAGATATATAGAAGGACTTCTCTCTACACACCAGGCTGACCTTAAACTCATTATGCAGCTCAAGTTAGCCTTGAACTTGTGACCCTCCTGCTCAGCTTGTTGAGTGCTGGAATTATAGGCATGTGTCATTATACCCAGATTCCCCCTTTAGAAGCCCACTTTAAAAGTGGACCAACTCCATAACTTACAGAAGCAGTTTATCTGGGGGTAGGAGAGATGCCTCGGTGGTTAAGAGATCTGGCTGCTCTTCCAGATGCACCTCCGTAACTCCGGTTTCAGCGCATCCCATGCCCCTTCTGGCCTCCATTGGCACTGCGTGCATGTCGTACATACACATACATGATAAATACATACACATATAAAAGAAAATAATGCTAAAATGTAGTTTAATTAATTTGAAAACATGAGCATGGTAAACTTGAGGAGCCTAGGATCTAGCCATGCCTGTGATGAACTTATTTTGATACTTGCTGATAAACAATGTCCTGAAGGCTTAGTACACCCTCTGAAGCTGGGTGAGGCAACTTCTGATGTCCATACCAGCACTACCACTTTTTCTGAGTCTACCCTATGGTGATAATCACTAAGTGGGAATCATAGAGCACCTTTTAAGTCCAAGAAAACTAGAAGTAATTAACCCATTCAATTGTCCACGGAGCTTTTCAAGATCCAAGGATCTTTTCAAAATGATGATGGATATTTAATGTGGGTAAACGTCTGGATAGAATTATTATAGAGGAATCTAAGCAGTCCTCCTTTGTGCATAGAGTAAGCATGGTAATTGCCGAATCTCTTATCAATGTGTGCATATTACTTTCCTGTAGCTTAAGTGTTCCTCTTAGTCTACTATCTACCTTCTTGAATTAGCAGGATATGAGTGCTTTGCATTAGAACTATATACATTCTAAATCTTGTCTTTCTTTTTAGACAATTCGTCAAAAATTTCCCCTCCTAACCACACGAAGACTTGGAACAAGAGGGCATTCAAAGTAAGAACAGAACAACAGGTTTCTCCTTTTTACTTATAGACAAAAGGTAGTTATTGTCTTATCATTGAATGGAATCAGGTATTTTCTTCTTAATGAAGTAGATTCTCATGGATGGTAAGGACTAAAAAAATAAATAAATAAGATGTATTACAAAAAAAGTTTAGAAAGCAAAGTTTACAAAAACTATTCATGATACCTACCATGCTATCTCTTATAATATGTTAAATGAATAGTTTTGTTAAAGTCAGAAGGGTCATGAACAAAAATGTTTAAGACAAAATTTAATGATCAAGGAGACTGCCAGCATCCCCTAAAGGACAAGGTCAAGAAACAGAAGGGGAGCCCTGGCATGCTTCAAGTCCTTCGTCAACTTAATGCTTGCAGATGATCATTTCAGTCATTTGACATCTCATATTCCCCCTTCAAGACAAATGGTGTGCACAATAACTTCCTTGATCATCTCTCACTATAAATATAAACACACAATAAGCTGTATGCACCCGCCTTTTGGCATTCATGGCTTTTCTTTTGTAACTCTGTAGATTCCCATTAATTTTTGCCCTCCAATGATTCCTCTGCCCACGTTTTCATTTTCTAACAGAATCAGCTCTTTCACACTGAAATAAAACATCATATCCTTCACCACTTTTGTATCCCCCCATAAGCCCCTCCCTCCTCCCCTCCCGGTCCCACCCTCCCCCCCCCCTTTCTGCATGCATACCCCTCTCCAAGTCCACTGATACGGGAGGTCCTCCTCTCCTTCTTTCTGATCTTAGTCTATCAATTCTCATCAGAAGTGGCTACATTGTCAGGGTTCTAGGTTATCTCCATGGATAGTCCTTGGTTGGAGTATGAGTCTCTGGGAAGTGCCCTGTGTTCAAATTTTCTGTTGCTCTCCTTGTGGAGTTCCTGTCCTCTCCAGCGCTTACTATTTCCCACTTACATAAAATTCCATTCACTCTGCCTGTCAGTTGGCCATCAGGCTCAGCATCTGCTTTGACAGTCTGCATGGCAGAGGCTTTCAGAGGCCTTCTGTGGCAGGTTCCTAGGTTGTTTCTTTTTTGACTCTTCTCTAATTCTGTTAATTTGTGTAGGTTCTTTGCACTTTCATTGCTATTTGTTAGTATCTGTCTCAATGTAATTTTTTTAAAAGCTCCTTCCTAAGCAGACAATATTTCAATGACAGATATCCCTTTTATCTCATTCACTTTTAATCCTTCCTGTTTCTTTTTTTTTAGTATTCAAAATCCTTTTTTTTATTTTTACTAATTACAGTTTATTCACTTTGTATCTCCCCTGTAGCTCCTTCCCTCCTCCCCTCTTCTCCACCTAACCCTTCTGTTTCTTAACACTTTATTTAGTATCAATCAATACACTTACATTGCTGATTTTAACTAATTTAAAAAATACTATGGCCTGAGAAAGAAAAATGAAATACCACAGTGGGAAAAGAAAAAAAAAAAAAAACAAAAACTTTTCCTTCTAAGAAGTCAACTTTATGTAAAGCTTGGCTTAGTTGAGTTTGATGATTTCTGAAGTACTGTGTTGTGTAAGTGGAGGTGAGATCAGACAGTGTTTGAAGTCAGAAGATAGGGGCCAAAGAGGCAAAGCAACACAAGCAATCCTCTTGACAGGCTCTACAAAAGGGTGGATGGGCAGGCTGCAGAGAAAGTCAATTAATCCCAGAAGGAGCCGTTAGGATTAGGGATGAATCATTAACTGTGCCCATTGTGACACAACCACATCCAGTTCTTACATTGGTAGAGCAACATTTGGTGACTTCTGGCAACCTTTTTGATAATCAAGAGCCATAGACTTGCTTAAGGCATAACGATTGGAATCTTTCCTACCTTATTGATATACCATTTGCTTTTTATGGCATGGCTATAACCCTTTTGGGTATTTTTATATTGGGTATTTTATATTTATAAGTAGAAATAATGTGCATTGTGTAAACTAGGTAGGTTGAAAGATATAGGAAGGTACATGTCGGAAATGGTAATGCTTTGATGCAATTGTTCCAATTGAGATAACATTCCTGTTTTTGTTTCTAAAAGACATTCTCAGATCTTGTTTTGAAAGATAGTACATGTAAGACAGCACGCCTAATGTTTGGAACACGAATTAAAGTTGGAGAAATCAGAAGGAATTCTATGCGTCCATATGTAGCTATATGACAGTGGACAGACCTCTCAGCCTTTATCAGTAAAGTGGGTGTGTGATATCTTAGATCATTATTTTAAATAAACATTGAATTAAATAACATATAAATAATATTAATGGATGATCAAACATGTTTTCAACCTTACAATGATACTCTTTCATAGGAGAAAATTGTGTCTGGAGGTATCAAAAATCAGCAATGCAATGAAAAGTTATTGTTTATTAAATTGTATATTAGATTCATATATACATTTTCATTAGGTCTAATCCTTCCAATGATGATGCTAGATAGAAATTATTTAGAAGGTTATTGACTTGGAAGTGATGTAATCTGCTAATAATTGGCATTTATACCAAGGTTCACCTGACTCTAAAGTTTATGCTTTGTCAAGTAGTAAAAGTAAGAAAACCTACTTGTTTCTAATATCAGTCATATTAATAAAACAATTACTTTATTAAACTTTTTATTATCTTTATCTTTTTAATTGAAGTTTTTACTTATTTTGTACTGCTCAAACAGTTATTAAGATTCATCATTATTAGATTCTTTTTCAAAGACAATAATATTTCATTAATCTTGAATCACTAGTTCTAGTGCTATATATTTTATATGAAAGCAAATTTACACCACTAATATACTCTTAACCTTCTAATTTTAACTTTAAGAATCCTCTAGGCAAATAAATTATCTTCCAACTGTTACTTCGCTAGGTGTTTAGTATTTCATAGATTTAAATTTTATAAAAAATGTTTTATACCTATAATAATATGGACAACTGAGACAGAAATATAAATAAAATAATCTTATTTAGGAAAATCAGTAAATCATGCTTATTTCCAGAATTTCAAGTCATTTTATTGTAGTGTTAAGTAAATTTTCTTTTTCTATATTCTTATAGAATAATTAATTTATAAATAGTTTGGGACTGTCAGATGGAATTTCTGCTAGGTTATGACTGTCTTAAACGGCTGTTCTGTGTTCCGGACAGGAAGTGGGTACCGTAGTTTCTGAAACTGACTTAGATGTATTTAGGGGTCATAGAGCAAAGTCGCTTTCCATTTCATAGCAACATGTGGAAACTACAGGTTGAGAAACAGTGACATAGGTGACCAGGAGTGGGAAATTGATAACAAACTCTACAAATCAAATGAACTCCATTTCTGGTTTTTAAACCTTATTTTCCCAACCTCAATAACATGCTCTGTATCTAGATAGACCCTAAGACAGAAACTGAGTTTATCTTCATGTTTCTTTTTCTCTCTGTGATGAGAAAACACAGAGTTATAGTTTCCTTAACATTTTCAAATTTAGGTTTGAAATGAAGTTCTATAAAAAATGAAGTTCTATAGGCACGACAGAATAAAATTCATGCATATTTCATGATTATGAGTATTTCAGCAGTAATTGATACATTCAACTGGAATTGAGGGACAGTGCTTGGTTTTAAAGAACTTTGGAGGTATACAGAATCATAAGATATTATCTGCTATAAATGAACTTTCACTATTGATATTAATTAACAGGCATTATATTTATAGTCTCAGTGGTGGCTAGTCTCTGGGGATACAAACTGAAAAAAAAAAGAACCTGTATATATCTTTACTAAAAATAGATTATCAAAGTAAGGGAGGGTATGGGCAAGCTCTTTAATAGATTCCATGCACAGGGCGAGCAGTTTGAATCAAAGTTACATTTTAATTTCTGGTAGACTTTGATCCACCAAATCTTGGTTTTTAGACATGATGGGCAAAAGCTATTATCTTATTTATTAGTGGTGATTTAGTGGGTTAATAAAAACTGATATGACAGCTGCTCTTATCACAGCAAGTTATTGCAAGCCCCTGAGCAGCTTAACCCCATCATTTCCTTATCAGTTATCATTTGCCTAGTGTAAACAACTAACATCAGGGCTACTAGCTTAGTGGGAACATATGTTTCAGGAATTCTATGTAAGAACTGATGAGTAAAAGAGGCAATATAAGCATAGGCATATGCTGATCAGCTGGTGAAGAAGAATGCTAGATACAATGTGAATTTGCTGGCAGTGAAAGAGAAACATGAGGGTTTTATTCAGTGGACTAAGAGTCTCTTATAGTTATATTATGAGCCCATAAATTAATTAATCATTTCTGTGTGTTCCTAACTTGTAAATGACATCAGTCGTTTGACATAAAACATAAGGCAGAGGATAGTCGGTGCTAATGAATGGACACAATTTTGATAGAAAATTAGGATAATTTTGTGACTTTTTTTCTAGAGAGCATAGCTAATCACAATTTTGATGGTATTTACAGGATGTCTCCTATTGTCAAATGGATGTAATCATATAGTGTTAAAGAAGCATGAAATGTTAAAAATAGCCCATAAAACAAGTAGCAGGTAGAGATACATAAGTCAAAACAGTGAAGCAAATCTCACTCTTATTTAGCACTATTAGTTCTTTTGTTGTAATATTCTTGGAAACACTTCCTAGCAGAACTAACTTTAGAAGAATCTACTAATGACAAGATGGTGTTGTAAAACGCTGCAGCGGAGATGAAGAATCCGTGCATACTCTGCCTGAACCCACTCCTCCCAGTTTTACGGGGTTTATGTTTAACTCAAAGAAGACAGGGGTTTTCGCGCACTATCTCTCTTTTCTGAAAGACACTAAATCATCACCAAGACGATAACAGGTGCCTTGTTAGACCAAAAGAAAGCTTAAGGGGAAAAGATTGTTTTATTTGCTCCCAAAGAGTTAGCTAGGAAACGCACTGAAGCTTGGCAGTGGATAGAGAAGAGTCCGGAGACTTGTGTTACCAGCAGCTTCCTGTCTGAACTTGCTGACCTCATGTCTGTCCTAAAAAATATTTAAGCATTCAACTTTGCCTTTGTCCAAGTGTTTTATTGGTAACACGGAAATTGACAGTTTCAGGTATTTATTTAAAAAAATAATTGGATTTAAGTTTATGTTTTATTGGTTTTCAAATCCTTAGGACACAAAGATTTATAAATGTTTGAGGATTTCTTCAAATCTTCCTGCTTAAGCTTAGGACAGAGATACAAATGATTACAGGGATAAGGCTACAATGGGATAAATGGCCAAGAATGGAATTTGGTGTACAGAGAGATTAGTTTTGTCTCAGGGACTATGAAGTTCCGCACACTAACAATACGTCTTAAAGTTGCCTAAGAGAATATCTTATCCCAGGAAGAAAGAAAGACATTCATTGCCAGCAGAGAGTTCAATGGATGGAGCCAGCACAAACTCTTTATGGAGACCAAGTAATCCAGGAATAAACAGTTAAGTTTACAAAGTGCTTGCAATTGGGTGAAAGGAGTCAGCAGATTTCCATATATCACATGAGATAAAATATTTTGATCTCTGCCAAATTTTAGATTGTGCACATACATGATTATACCTGCTTGACCTTAATTGGCAAGCAATTCCTATATTGTCATTTATGACACATTGTTAGTTTTAAAGCTTTTTTCATATAATCATTCAATTATTCAACAAGTATTATTCAACAACTCCCTGTTACAGGAAGTCTGCAATCTGGAAGGCTTTTATTTACATGTGGAAGGTCTAATATGAAACATCCCAATCAACACTACAGGTCTTAGGGATTCATGCTGATTATTTGTGCTACTTTAGCTCATGGTGACTTCCAGAGAGAGTGTGCATGAGTGCGAATATATTCAAACTATTCTTGATGGAAGAATTTCTAACTGTGTGTAAACTTCAGATACAAAATTAGTTTGATCATCTGTGTTTTAGTGATGAAAGCCACATGCACTGTTGAAATAGAAACTATGGCCTTGGCTTTTGCCTTCAAATCATAGGGCTGTTAAATAACCTTTGAATAAACCGCAGGGTTGGTAAGGTGGCACATTGGGTAAAAGTGTTTGCCCAGCAAGCCTGACATTTGAGCTTGGATTTTAGAACTCAGGGTGGAGAACTGTCTCCTCAAGGTTGTTCTTCTGATCTCCACACATAGGCACTCGCAGTTACACCACATTAGGTACACACTCATACATCATGTGTAACCCCCCATAATAAAGAAATAAAATTTAACATAAATCATAGATTTTTTTTCAAGCTTGATTATGAAATCGAGATAATGTTCTACTTGTAGACTGTGGGCATTTGAAATAATATATGAGCAAAGTTCTTTACATTAGTAGGAACTCAATAAATGGCAACTACTTTTATTATCATTTGCTATCACCCTCTTCAACTGGCCTAGCATGTGTTAATTTGGAGTTGCGTTTCATCCTTTGCATGACTTCCTGCTCCAAGCCTGATAACTCCTCCATGGTATAGACCTTCATTTATATGTCACTGAATCCTTACAATTTAGCACACAGAATACATTTGAAGAAGATTCTTTATTACCATGGTTCCCTATCTACAGGCATGTTCATGAGCTTGCATTGACAGACTAGGTTTTGTCATTTCATCATTCCTAAAGAAGGAGACATTACTAATAAGAAAAGCTGCTGCTTTTCCATTGTGGAGGTGAAGGCAACCGACCAAGTCAGATGCCTGGTGTCTGGGTTGATTGTCAGTTACCTTTGATCAATGAATAAAATTCACAAAAGCTTGACATTGAATTCAAGTAGAAACAAAATCTTCCATTTGTGAACTTTCCAGCTCTAGTGGTTGCAGTGGTACTAAAAAATAAACAACAAAATCATTTTCTAAAAACAAGAAACTTCTGGGTGTCTATGAAAACAATCTTAAAAGTCCTAAGTAAGATAAAGAAATACAAATCTACCTTGAAGGATGCTACAATTTAAAACAAATTCAACTTTCAGGTAATTTTAAAACCTGGGAATACATGCCTTAGGGTTGATCAGTGTCAGTGTGATCACTACAGCTGGACAGGCAGGCATTTAGCACAGAGGCCATGCACTGGGATAAACAACTGGCCCAATTTTCCATGTCTATCTTGTTCCTCATTATTCTAACAATTGTCCCAGTGGCCAGACATGACAGACATGCTTTGATGTTTGTTGAATTCATGGCTGCCTCTTTGACTTAATTGGTTGCCCATCACCTGTGAAGGTAATATAGACTGCAAACCACTTTATGACAGAATAGAATTATTTTATTACAGGTTGAAAAGAGGGGTTAGAGATGAGAAACAAGATGATAGGAGAAGTCTAATGAATGTTTGAAGTGATGCTTAGCATACATTGTTTTAGCAAGGAGCTAAAGTGTAGTTATTTAAACTGCAAAGTATGGAGAGCAAACAGTAAACTTTGTAAAAGAACACAAAGTTATGACATTTTTCAATTTGCAAAGATTCTCTTGTCTTTGAACACTACCTAATGCTTTCTTCTAGTGTAGGGACATTGTACTGGTATCTCAGTTCTAAAGTTTTAAAAAGGGAACATTAATATTTATTTCAAACTCCCAAGCTCATAATATTAATTCTACTACTATATCTGACCAAATGCATAGAAATCTGCTAGCTTACTCATAATTTAAGAACTACTGTTGCCGTTTATTAACTATTCACTGTTTAACGATTTCTGTTACTGTATTTCCTTTGGCCAGGTCTTTATTAATTAAGCATCTTTACCATAAACATGTAAAATCAGTTCAGTATTTCTGAGCTTTCATACACTCCCTATTTTTCCATCTTTCTTCTTGTCTTAGAGACCCCCTTGCCTCGTGTCACATAGCAGAGCTTTTACCATCTATAAAAGTGGAGTAGTTATGGGAATTTTCTGTTCAGATTAATAAGCTACCATTTTCCATTTATTCAAACTAAGAGCTTAAATTTTCTCAGTCCTCTATGCTTACAAACATCACTCTTCCAAACTGTTTTTTCAAATATAACATCATTTTAATACATATATGCATATATATGTGTGTACACATGCATATTCATGTATGTATGTATGAATGTATGTATGTATGTTAGTTTTAAAATCACCCTCTAACTCAAGTGTCCTTAAGTCAATAGAAACAACTTTGCTGCCACAGGTCTTGTGTTTGGAGGCTCTGGACCCGATAGCATCAGGAAGTCTATAGTCTGACATTCCTCAGCTAAACTGCCCTTTTTCCTTCAGATCTGGGGACCTGCTCCCAATCCTACAAAGGAGGCCATCCTACCCTACCTGTGTATATGACCCTAGATTATAGAGTGGCTCTGGGAAGATTTTGAGTGGTGAAAGGATCTGGAATGTTCAGTACCCCTCCCCCACAGTGAACAAAGCACGAGCTGATAAGTGGTGCAAAGGAGGATTTTCTTCCACTACCGTGCTTTCACCCGGACCTCCACGAATCTAAGAATCCCAAAGTGTTTTTGCTAGGTCATTATGAGCATGCACTATACATGTAATATCCCAGAAATAACTTATACAATAGCTCATTTACTTGACTTATATTTTAAGGTATTTTGACATGTTATCTAAACCTTCCATAGGTACTTTTTTCCTAGGACATGGAGATGTTTAAGTCTAGAACGACTACATCAAGTCCCCTCCCTTTTCTTTTTTATTGCTAATGACATAAGAATGGCTTGAAGCGTATACCTGCCATTGCTCTATCTACTTCAGACTTATATGGTAATGCCAAAAAGTGACATTTTAAAATACAGTTAGTCTGGAGCCCAGTGGAAATGTTCTCATCTTTACTTCCTCATCGCAACTTCCTGACTCAGATGCACATGTGTGGGAAAGCATGGCAGGAAGGTGGGCAGTGGCACTTGACAGGGAAGGTCTTCTGTGGGTGGCAGCTCTTATTGGGTTAGCTGAGTCATTCCTAAGTTTTCTTTCTCTTTCACTAATACAAAAATGGTTCCTATCTTGCTGTAGGTATCATTACTACGGGATTGGCATCAAAGAGAGCAGTGCGTATTACCACTCAGTTTATTCTGGAAAGGGCCTGACAAGGTAGAGTGATAATGTATACATTTCTGCATTTCTTTAAATATGTGTGATGTCTATTCAATTAAATATCATTGATATCTTGCTTATTAAGAAAATGTTTTCTTCTGTTTCTCAAACCTACTCTCAGTTGAGTGTGAACATCATCATTATATAGTTTAGAATACTTGGCAAATTATGTAATTTTAATGGTTAATGAAAAAGTAATAGTGAACTAAGTGTCCTCAAGAGATGAGGAGGAGAGTCCAAGGAAGCAGAATTGCCTTTAAGCTGGCACTTATTCAGGTGCTGGAGAAGATGGCTTGAGGGTTAATAGTACGTGTTCTTTCAGTGGATCCAAATTCTCCAACTAACAACTATACAAAATACCAGGTCCAGAAGAACCAATGCCATCTTCTGGCCTTCGTGGCACACAGATATACATGCAGCCAAAACCACCTGTACACATAACATAAAAATAAATAAATCTTTAAAATAGTCTCATTTACTCACAAGGTTGAGTCGATTTTCAGGCTGCATTCAATAAAAATAAGGTAAAACGTGATATTTTTGAAGTGACAATTGTTTGAAAGAGCTGAACATTTGAATACCTTATAATCACACAGCATGTTGTTACAAAAATTGCTAAACACAATCTTTGAGTACTATCTTACTTATTAAGACAGTAAGATCTGGCTGCCTCATTTGAATCTGTGACAAAAATGCATGTTCCTATAACAAGCCCATTGTGTTAAGCTGCCATTAACTATCAGAAGCAGGATATTAGTATGTGTGGTTATAGTCAACAAGACGAGTGGGTACCCAGTTTTTAGAAAATGCTGGATCATACTAATTAAAGCTGTACCTGAGCTTTTTCTTGTGGTGTTGTTAAGAATTACTTATAACTTTTAAGAGAGGAAATCATTTTAATAGTAAAATATCTTAGGGGGAAAAAACAGGTCGCTTGAGTTACGTGAGATGTATTTGGGTATTGCAGTAGCGGTTTACTAGCGACTACATAGAGCGAAATGTAAACACAGGCTAGGACACATGCAAACCTCTAATATACTGGTTTTGTTCAGCCAGGTGCAGTGGTGTACACATGTAACCCCAGCACATAGGGAAGCAGAGGCAGACTACACAGAGAAACTCCGTCTAAAAAAAAAAAAAAGTGTTTTTGTTTACATCAAATTTTATCCAACTTCCTGCAATATTTTATCTTAATTTCCTCCCCCTAACTATGTTATAGCCATTTGAGCAGTAATGATGTTGTGAAACAGAGTACTTTTAATGTTCTCTGTCGTTTCTTGCTGTAGTTATTTCTTTCAAACTAATGGAAAGTGTACAATCTTTTTTTAAAGGTTTTCAGGGAGCAAACTGAAGAATGAGGTAAGAATGTTTTTCACCTTCGTTTCACATCTGCTCTGTGCCTGGGAAACTCAGAAAATACCATAAATTTAAGAAAGAGAAGTGTCTACGTTGATGATTAGAGAAACTTGAGTAGAGGATACAGAAAAAATTGGCATTTGAACTGTACTGATTCAGGAAAAACCTTTCATAGTTGTCAAGAAGCCTCATTGCTGTACTGCACTGCGGTTCATTCTGCTACTTTGAATACACACACACATGCACACAAGCATGCATACATGCATGCACACACAGGCACATACATACATACAGGCACTCACACACATGCACAAATGCAAGCACACACATGCATTTGCATTCTCTCTCTCTCTCTCTCTCTCTCTCTCTCTCTCACACACACACACACACACACACACACATGCACACTGTCTGCAATCCTTTCCTCTTAGCTTTGTCTCCAACCTCTCCTTAAAAACTAGATCAGCAAACTGACTTTATCTAAATGAGTTAGACTACCATTAGGGACTTCATGGCTAATTAGGCACATGATAAGACCTTCATTATCTTTAGCTTAACTAATCATTAAAACAAGGTGAAACAGAACTAAAGGCACACGACAATGCATTGTGGGGTAAATCGTAACTAAAGGTAAAGTGTAACTCCATTAATTTGATGAAATGATGCAAGCACATTATCTTAAGAAATAATAAAAGGCGCTGAAATGACCAATTTCTTTCCATTACTTTTAAAACAGCTAATGGTTAATTACACAATAAACTCCAGATAGGTTTTATATCAATGAAATAACAACTTTTTATTAAATAAACAATCATGAAACTCTAAAAGTATTGACTTAGAAATACACTTTGGTTCATTAGAGATTAGGTCCGAAGGGATTGGAAGTGATTTCACTCAGGTGTGTTTCCAGTCCGATGAGGTGGCGGGGTTTCTGCTGGATCCACTGATGGGTTGTGTATATAGCATGTCTTAAAGCACAGAGCAAAAAGATTTTAGTATGTTTATTTTATATTATGTGACTAATATCCACTTATAAGTGAGTATATATCCTGTATGTCTTTCTGATTCTTGGATACCTCACTCAGGATGATCTTTTCTAGATCCCACCACTTGCATGCAAATTTCATGATTTCCTTGTTTTTAATTGCTGAGTAGTATTCCATTGTGTAAATGTACCACAATTTCTGTATTCATTCCTCCACTGGGGGACATCAGGGTTGTTTACAGGTTCTGGCTATTAGGAATAAAGCTGCCAAGAACATGGTTGAGCAAATGTCCTTGTTGTGTACTTGAGCATCTTTGGGATATATACCTAAGGAGTGGTATACGCTGGATCTTTAGGAAGCACTATTCCTAATTGTCTGAGAAAGTGCCAGATTAATTTCCAAAGTGGTTATATAAGTCTACATTCCCACCAACAATGGAGGAGGGATCCCTTTTCTCCACATCTCTCCAGCATATATTGTCACTTGAATTTTTAATCTTAGCCATTCTGATGGGTGTAAGGTGAAATCTCAGGGTCATTTTGATTTGCATTTTCATGATGACTAAGGACGGTAATCATTTCTTTAAGTGTTTCTCTGCCATTCTAATTCCTCTACAGAAATTCTCTGTTTAGCTCTGTACCCCATTTTTTAATTGGATTACTTGTTTTGTTGCTTTTTAACTTCTTGAGTTCTTTATATATTCTGGATATTAGCCCTCTGTCAGATATAGGTTCAGTGAAGATCCTTTCCCAGTGTGTAGGCTGTCGTTTTGTTCTGATAACAGTGTTTTTTTGCTTTACAGAAGCTTTTCAGTTTCATGAGGTCCCATTTATTGATTGTTGCTCTTAGAGCCTGTGCTGTTGGTGTTCTGTCCAGGAAGTTGTCTCCTGTGCCAATGAGTTCAAGTCTCTCCCCCACTTTTTCTTCTAACCGATTTAGTGTGTCTGGTTTTATTTTGAGGTCTATGATCCACTTGACTTTAGTTTTGTGCAGGGTGATAAATATGGATCTATTTGCATTTTCCTACATGTAGACATCCAGTTAGACCAGCACCATTTGTTGAAGATGCTGTTCTTTTTCCATTGAATGGTTTTGGCTTCTTTGTCAAAAATTAAGTATCCATAGTTGTGTGGATTTATTTCTGGGTCTTCTATTCGATTCCATTGATCCACCATTCTGTTTCTATGCCAGTACCATGCAGTTTTTATTACTATTGCTCTGTAGTACAGCTTGAGATCAGGGATGGAGATACCTCCAGACGATCTGTTGTTGTACAGGATTGTTTGGGCAATTCTGGTTTTTTGTTTCTCTGTATGAAGTTGAGAATTTTTCTTACAAGATCTGTAAAGAATTGTGTTGGTATTTTGATGGGAATTGCATGGAATCTGTAGATTATTTTGGCAGGATGGCCATTTTCACTATATTAATCCTACCGATCCATGAGCATGGGAGATCTTTCCATCTTCTGATATCTTCTTTAATTTCTTTCTTCAGAGACTTGAAGTTATTTTTGTTTTGTTTTGTTTTTTTTTTTTTTTTTGAACCAGTCTTTCACTTGCTTGGTTAGAGTTACACCAAGTTACTTTATGTTATTAGTGGCTATTGTGAAGGGTGTTGTTTCTTGGCCCTTTTGTCTTTTGTATAAAGGAAGGCTACTGATTTTTTTTTTTGAGTTAATTTTGTATCTGGCCACTTTGTTAAAGATGTTTATTAGCTTAAAGAGTTCTCTGGTTGAATTTTTGGGGTCGCTCATACATACTATCATATCATCTGCAAATAGTGATACGTTGACTCCTTCATTTCCAATTTGTATCCCCTTTATCTCCTTTAGTTGTCTTATTGCTCTAGCTAGGACTTCAAGTTGTATGTTGAAGACATATGGAGAGAGTGTGCAGCCTTGCCTTGTCCTTGATTACAGTGGGATTGATTTAAATTTCTCTCCATTTAATTTGGTGTTGGCTATAGGCTTGCTGTATATTTTCTTTACTATGTTTAGGTATGTGTCTTGTATCCCTGATCTCTCCAAGACTTTAAACATGAATGGGTACTGGATTTTTGTCAAATGCTTTTTAGGCATCTAAGGAGATGATCGTGTGGTCTTTCTCCTTCAGTTTGTTTATATGATGGATTACATTGAAGTGTAATGTAATGGTTCTGTATATTGAACCACCCCTGCATGCCTGGGATGAAGCCTACTTGGTCATGATGGATGATAACTTTGATGTGTTCTTGGATTAGGTTTGCAAGTATTTTGTTGAATATTTTTGCATCAATTTTCATAAGAAAGATAAGTCTGAAGTTCTCTTTTTTTGTTGGGGCTAATAAAGTTTTTAATAAACCGTTTTTGGCGGACTATGCATTTTATATAAGCACCTGGAACAACAGCAATGCATTTTTATGATGATGACTAACCATGAAAGACCTTTCTCACAGCTCAAAACTCAACATAGGGCTGAAGTAGAGGCGTAGCTCATATTAGGCAGTTTCTACCATTGAGCTAAACCCTCACTTACTTGAAGTGGTTTTTAAATGGTAAGATATTTGCACAAAAAGTTGAAAATTTTAAATTATTTTTATGCTTAACCCGATCAACAGTTCCTGTTTGCTAAGGTCAAAAAACAATCAGAGCCAACTTACATATACTTCAGGTTATTTGAACATTAACAATTATGAGAGAGACTGAGTAGTTGTAGATTTACAACCAAAGCAAGCCAGGCTAAGAGATATATGAGCTTAAAAACAATTATGCCCATATACTCTGCCTTTTAAACCCACAGTCAAAGCAATTAATGTACTTATTCATGCTACCACATCACAGGCTCTAAAGGAGATATGTATAGTATGTAGTCATACATGTGGAATTTAAAACATGAATTTATGAATTAAAATTTTAAGATGATCAAAATTCATGAAACCCCTCTGTGACTACGCTTATTGACCTCTTCATCTTTTCTTTTTATTTTTTTCTATTTATTATTATTATTATTATTTTTTATTATTAATTACACTTTATTCATTTTGTATCCCCCCATAAGCCTCTCCTTCCTCCCCTCCCGATCTTACCCTCCTTTCCCTTTCTGCATGCATGCCCCTCCCCAAGTCCACTGATAGGGGAGGTCTTCCTCTCCTTCTTTCTGATCTTAGACTATCAGTTCTAAGTAGCTGCATTGTCATCTTCTGTGACCTGGTAAGGCTGCTCCCCCCTCAGGGGGAGGTGATCAAAGAGCAGGCCAATCAGATTATGTCAGAGGCAGTCCCTCTTCCCATTACTATGTAACCCATTTGGACACTGAACTGCTTCTTTTTAGTTTTAACTGTTGTTTAGCTTCTGCGGTGGTCTGCTTTTGTTTGTTTGTTCATTTTGAAGTATTTAAAGCTTTGCAAGGTCACATATAACAAATCATAAAATCCCATACACTCACTATCCCGACTAAGGCATGAGGTTGAAAGTGAGCAGATTCATATGGAGAATTCAACCTCTGTGACAGCATGTTGAGGCAGCTTCTCTTTTTTTAAATTAAATTTTTGTTTTTTTAACTGAATAAAAATAACATTTAATAGCATCCAATATGAAGAAAGAAGATGGCTGCCAAACAAATTAATACCTCTTCTGTGTTTCACAGTAGCATTCATTAGATTTTGAGAGCAATTTCTTATATTTACAAAAAGATTTAAACTTATTACCTAAGATGGTGTTTTTAATCATCCAACACATATTTACTAACAATAATGTGTATGCTTTAGAGTATGAAACAAAAATTAGACACTCAAAATAGTGAACAGATTAATATAAAATGATTTTTAGAAATGCATCGAGTATAGTCTACAATGAAAGCCATTTTTTACCTGGTTAGATACCAAAATGAAATTCTTAAGATTGTAATACTTCATTTGAATTGGTTTATAAATGTCATGTTAGCTATGAGGCAATGAATTGTGTAATAGAGTTTTAGAAATCCTTTCTTCCTATTCATGTAAAGCACCACAGAGGTGAAGTTTCAAAGTCATGGAAACTTTATATCAGACTAACATTAATGGAAGTTTATACTAAAATTTTGAAAATATTATCATTGATGTTCTTTCAGTGTGAAATAAATTTATATGAATCAAATAAGATTTTGATCTATGAAGTACCTAGTTTTTAGACACATATTCTTTTTTTTTTTTAATTTGAAAGAGAGAAAGCAGATTCATATGGAGAATTCAACCTCTGTGACAGCACATTGAGGCAGCTTCTCTTTTTTTGTGTGTGTGTTCTCTCTTCCATTCTTTTTTTTTTTTAGTTACATTTTGTTAACTCTGTGTCCCAGCTGTATCCCGCTCCCTCATTCCCTCCCCAACCCCACACTCCCTCCCTGGTCTCCTCCCTGCCCCTTTCCAAGTCTCCTGATAGGGGAGGACCTCCTCCCCTTTCATCTGACCCTGTTTTATCAGGTATCTTCAGGGCTGGCTGCAAAGTCCTCCTCTGTGGCCTAACAGACTGCTCCTCCCCTGGGGGGGGGGGTGTCAAACAGCCTGCTCTTGAGATCCTGTTAGAAATAGTCCGTGTTCCCCTTACTTTGGAAAACTACTTGGTTACTGAGCTACCACAGGCCACATCTGAGCAGAAGTTCTAGGTTATATCCATAGATGGTCCTTGGTTGAGTGTCAGTCTCAGAAAAGACCCTGTGCCCAGATATATTTGGTCCTTGTAGAGCTCCTATCCTTTCCATATCATACTAACTTCCCTTCTTTCATATGATTCCCTGCACTCTGCCAAGGGTTTGGTTATGAGTCTTAGTGTCTGCTTTGAAACACTGCTAGGTAGAGTCTTTCAGATGCCTTTTGTGGTAGACTCCTGTCATAAGTTCAATGCACATCCCATTTGTCTTTCTTTCTAAATGAGGATTAATCACCTTCGCCTGTGTCCACTTTCTTATCTTCTTTAGGTGTGTAGATTTCATTATGTTTATCATGTCTTGTAGGTCTATATAAGCGAGTATATACCAAGTTTGTCTTTCTCCTTCTGGGATACTTCACTCAGAATGATCTTTTCTAGATCCCACCACTTAAATTGTTTATTTTTTTTTTTTATGTGCCATGGCGTTTTGCCTGCACATATGTCTGTGTAAGAGTGTTTGATCCCCTGGAAGTGGAGGTACAGACAGTTGTGAGCTGCCATGTGGGTACTGGGAATTGAACTCGGGTCCTCCTGAGGAGCAGTCAGTGCTCTTAACCCCTGAGCCACTGCTCCATCCCGAGGCAGCTTCTCTTAAGTGATGGTTCTCTCTCAGGTCACCAGCATGTGAGGATATGGGTTTGAGGAGCTGTAGGAAACTCAGCTGTTCTCTAGGAAAGTCAGCTTTTCTCAAGTGCCATTTCCAAGGGAGAAAATGCAGTCCTAAGTCCCCAGCTGCCCACTACATGCAGGAACTCTTTTGAATTATGGATATTAGTTACATATTTATCTCAGAGAAGTAGAAAAATTCAAATAATATTTGATAATACTTCACTTCTCATGGATCTTCTATTGAAACATGTGGAAACAGTCTGTAGAAAGCTTGAATGGAAGGAAATTAAAGAGTTTGAATAACAAAAGGCAGCAGAAATGCAGAAATATTGAAGAGTAGCAGTCATAATTTTTTTAAAAGCACATACATACATATATATATATATATAAATTAAAATTCAAAGTGATACTACTGTTAGGTATACTAGATATTTTAAATATGCCAATTAGTTCTAATTTAATGTAGGTATTTTATATTCTAATAGACAGTTCTATTTTAATTAATTTTTGAAAATAATCAAAATAGCTATAAACTTAGTATAGAAGAATATATAGAGAATAGTTAAGAGAAATATAAACTAGAAGACTACATAAAAGGACATATGTATTAGATACTAAAATATTATGAGTCTATGATATGGATTCAACTGTAGGCAGAAATAAAAACGCAGTAGAGACTCAGTAGCTGAGAACATACCCTGGATTGAGTGCATGATTATGGCTGACTGCAATAAAAAGGGATGAAGATATTTTTCAAAGACTTGCCTCAAGTCCTTGCTAGAAGAAGTTGGGTCATCAAAACAAAAGGTAACATGAGTTATACATGTCTGTGTAAAGCTTGGAGTGATGCTTCCTCGCTGGAGAAACAGTTATTTTTGTTGTTACTGCTTTTTTTTTTACTAAAATGCATAAAATTCACCTTAAAATAAAAAATTATCTCTTATAAACTTTATTTTATGATAACTAATATACGTGCTTGAGAGAAGAAATGCCGATCATAGTTTTGTAGTTTATTTGGTCTCAAACCCAGAGTTTTGGTTTTTGTTAGATTTGTCTTTTTTGCTTTTTCTTCACTTATGGTTTGAGAAATTCACAGTGCATATTTTTTTTTTATAAAATCTACCCCACTTTCCCCTCTTTAAATAAAGTCTGGTTAGGCAGCATCCCAGAAGAAACTGGCTCTTCCTCTCCTGCTTCCCCAGCAACCATTAATTACAAATAGCTCCACAGCCAGATCGAGACTTTATGACTTCCCACCCATGCTGAGATTTTTGTCTTGCTTGATCTAGTATATGTAGTCATAGCAGCTATGAGTTCATTTGTGTAATAGTACTATAATTTCCAGCAAATACTATTTTGCTATAGACATGCACAACTCTGCCTCTTCTAATCTTTCCATATCCTCTACCATGATTACCCTTAAGGTTGGAAGAAAAGGGATGTGATCTAGATGTCTCAATGACAGCATCATAGGTTTTTGTTTTAATCTTCTGCACATTGGCCCGTTGTAGATGTCTATATTAATAACCATCTAATACAAAACAAAGCTTTTTTGATACACATTGAGAGGTGAACTAATTTATGTGTATAGCAATATATCATTAGGAGTTATTTTAATACTATGTCCATTTAGCAGAATGTTAGTATTATATTCTGCTATAGGACCTATGGCATGTCTAGACAGAGAGAGTATTTATAGCTATATTCTGGGATATGGTAGCTACTAATCATGGCACACTATTAAATAAAACAAAAATTAAAAATTTAGTCACACTAGCGATATTTCAAGTGATTATAAGTTGTATGCACCAGGTGGTTACAGGACTTTAATATCATCATAGAAGTTCTACTGAGCAGCACTGGTCCATGTTGTGTAACAACATGGTACAGTAGAAATGTTCCAGAGTAAGGTTTGACCACGTCTCAGAGGTTAAAACTACTTTCTGCTCTTCCAGAGGACCCACTTTTTGGTTCTCAGCATCCATGTCAGGTTACTCACAATCTTCTGTATTTCTGGGTATTTAATACCCTCTGCAGGTCTCTTTTGGCACCTGTATTCATGTACACATAACCACACAAATACAGGTAATTAAAAATAAAAAATAAGAGATCTATTAAACAGACATATATCCAAGTACAGAATAGGCTATTCATATAAAAATAACAAGAACAACTACTACAAAATGTTGATGTTCAAGATACCCATTCTGATTGGCTCAATAAATATTTTGAATACTCTCTTTTTCAATAAAAATTGCTCAGTACAAATGTTGGTTAGAAAAATGCAAACCACGCATGTTGGTGCACATGCTTAATTCCAGCACTTGGTACTTTAAAGTTTGCCTGGTCTTACCAGAGTGAGTTCCAGGGCAGTTAGTGCAAACAGAGAATCTTTGTCTTGGAAAAAAAAATGAAAAAGGAAATGCAAAATTATTAAAAACTATTATGAGTAACTGGCAGACACCTCATGTTCATCTAGTAAAACAGCAGTAGCCTCCCTACTGCCTATGACCTTTCCAGCCATCAACTTTTGAGCAGGTTTACAATAAAAGTTGTTAACCTCCTCCTGTGGATCATACTTCATATTCAACTGTAGAGTGGATGGTTATCTCCATTAAAGACATGCCACTATTGCACCAGTGCATGCGTCTTTCCTGTCTGGTAGGTAGCACAGCACACAGTGTCACAGCTCAGTGAGACTGTTCATGATCATTCTCTATTTGCAGCCTTCACAAAACCCACTGGCACCCTTAAAGCTAGTCAGCAGCGAACAAACTTCTGGTTTGCTTTCTCTCCCTCCTGTAAGTAAAGTGTTTGTACCTTTAGCAATAGGGTTTTACCATCTAATTCTGGTGGGCTATCAGCATTAGTGACAATCACCTGTATTACTTTCAGATCGCAGGGGCATCTCTGATGAACAGCTCATAAAGAGATAGCCCACTCCATAGCATCCACTGACATGTTAATTTAATAGTATTATGGGTTCTGAGAATAGCTTCTAGAAGTCAGAAAAAAAAAAAAAAAAAAAAAAACTAGGCCATATACCATATACCAGGCCACCTGGCCAGAGAGATCCAGGTGATTTGCTTCTCTCCACCTCTCTTCTTTCTTATGGAGTGTTAGGATTACAGACACATGCTACTTCTTTGAGACTTTGTGAGTTATGGAGGTTCAAGCCCGGCCCCTCTCATCTGTACAGCAAGCCCTTTTACCTGCTGAGTCATCTTCTCAGCTGTCAAATTCATGTTTCTTCTTTTAAGACCTGTCTTAAACTCCTCATTCTGTATTTTGATTGGGTTACTTTCTTGTTAGCTTTTTAAAATTTTTATTTTTATGTTAATTATAGTTTATTCACTTTGTATTCCAGCTTTAGGCCCCTCTCTCATCCCTTCCCAATCCCACCCTCCCTCATCTCCTCCCATGCCCCTCTCCAAGTCCACTGATAGGGGAGGTCCTCCTCACCTTTCATCTGACCCTAGCTTATCAGGTTTCATCAGAACTGGATGCATTGTCCTCCTCTGTGGCCTGGCAAGGCTGCTACCCCATTAGCAGAAAGCGGTCAAAGAGCTAGCCACTGAGTTCATGTCAGAGACAGTCCCTGTTCCCCTTACTAGGATACCCACTTGGAAACTGACCTGCCATGGTCTACATATGAGCAGGAGTTCTAGGTTATATCCATGACTGGTCCTTGGTTGGAGTATCAGTCTCAGAAAAGTCCCCTGTGCCCAAATATCAAAGCAGATACTGAGACTCATAAACAAACTTTGGGTAGAGTGCCGGGAATCTTAGGAAAGAAGGGGATGATAGTAAGACCTGGAGAGAACAGGAGCTCCACAAGGAGAGAAACAGAACCAAAATACCTTGTTTAGCTTTTAAAGTACTTCATATATTCCAGATACTGTTTTCCTGTCAGCTGTCTAGCTGGAAAAGATTTCTTTCACTCTTTACTCAGCTGACTGCTTCCTTTGCTGAAGAAGGGCCTTTCTGGAATTCCATAAGGTCCCATTTGCCAACTGTTGGCTTATTTCCTGAGCAACCAAATTCTTACTTAGAACCTTCTTCCTACTCTTCAATGGTTTTCCTGGCTTTTTTCTCTAGCAGTTTTAGAGTTTCAGGTCTTACACTAAGGTCTGTGGTTGTTTACAGGTGATGTAGTTCAGGGTGAGAGATAAAGGATCTTGTTTCATTATTTTTTTCTTTTTTTATTAATTACATTTTATTCACTTTGTATCCCCCCTGTGGTTCCCTCCCTTCTCCTGTCCCAATCCCTCCTTTCCTCCACCCTCTGCATGCATGCCCCTCCCCAAGTCCACTGATAGGGTAGGTCTTCTTTTCCTTCCTTCTGATCCTAGTCAATTAGGTTGTTTCATTCTTAAATATGTAGATAATCAGTTTTTCCAGCACCATTCGTTAAAGATTCTGCCTTGTCTACAATGAATGTTTTTGGCATCTTTGTCAAAAAAATCAGGTATTCTTTTTTTAATGTGGTTTTTTTTTTTTCCTGTGACTCCTCTGGTTTGAGGTAAATTTTGTCTCCAACATCTAGAATAACAAAGTAATCCTCATTTCTTGAAGTATAATCTCTTATTTTCATACATTACAATGAGGAAAATTTCCCAGTAGCCCATTTGTTTCTTCATATTAACCATTCATGGTCATTTGAACAATGCTGTATCAAGATTACTCTCAAGACTCTCTCCTTGGGATATGCTTTACAAATATTTGTAGACTGTTATCATGTCCCCTTCTGTCATCATTTAGCCATACTGGGCCACTAATTCCTTTCTTTCTCTTTCTCACCTGTCAGACATTGTTACCTTATAATCACATTTGTCTCTTTTTTTTTATAGGACCCTTCTTCTTTTCTCTTAGAAATAAGATTAATAGTTTACCCACACATACTGAAGTCATCAGCTGAGAAAGGACAAAACAAAACAAAGCAGAAAATCAAAGAAACAAAGGAGACCTCCACGGCCAGTTTGTAGCACATAACCTGGCATCTCTTGTAGCATAATCATATCAACAAGGACATGGAAGCATAGCTAGTCCTTTCTATTTTTGCATCACAGAAAATATATGGAAGGCATAATACTACTTCTGACCTTTGCCATCTTTATACACAATTATGAACACACTCAAAGAAACGTGGTCTTAACGGTTTTTCCCTGGATTGCTTTGCCTCTCACAGGTCTTCTACGTGTATTGCTACCTTCAATTACACAAAAATATTACCATTGTGAAAAAATTTAAATATTAAGATAAAAGCATATGCATCATTCCTTAATATTTTCTAACCTGTTAAGCAATTTTGCTGGGAAATTTATAATACCCCCCATACAGAGAGGTATGCATGCATGACCATCCTCAGTGACTACAAGAGAAAAGGCCTTTGTGTACCATTCCTCATTTTTCTTCCCTAGTAATAAAAGGTTAGCAATATCTCAGACACATCCCTATATTCCTATCTCAGCTTTATGACTTATGAATATATCCCCAACAAAATCTGTTTGTTTAATTTTTATTCACCTTTACTCTCCATACAAATGGCCTCATTTGACCTGTGAATTTGTTTTTATTTATTATTCAGGTTTGTTATTTTTCAAATGTTAAATATAAAGTTCTAGTTCCTTTATTTTGTACTATTTTACAGAACTTTATTATAGGAAAACACCAAAATTCATTTATTTATTGACTATTTAATGAGATATTTTTAAATATGGAATACAATATTGATAAGGGCATTCCACAGGTACTCATGGGAGGGATCCAAATCCTAGCATATACCGTTACTTCACTTCACTATGCTGTTTTGGTGTTTGTTAATTTTAAAAATAAAATTCCCTTCTCATCTTATTTTGTGAATATCCTCTGACTCTTTTCTTACTACTTGTATCATATGTAGCATCCTAACAATGTAACACTCCAGTCAGAATTTATATCAGCTTAATCTCAGAGACATTTAAAACCAAGTACTTCACACTTATAGCCCCATTTTCTTCAGTTGTGTCACAAAAATTACAGTATATACATACGTGTCCCAAAACATACAGTGATAGTTACTGTTTATGAAAATATACAGAAAACAAAATGTGGAGGTAACAAATAAAACTTATGGTAGTACTTACATTTTTCTAATAATTGTTCGTTATCTATTATATAGTTTCTTAACTCAAATAGTCTCTTAACTCAAATGAAAACAGAATATAGAGTTGCAGCTGACTTTTCTAATGACTTTGTATTTATTTCCCCTTTTTATTAGCTCTTCATTTCTTTATGTCACTTCAGGAGCTCCCTGGCATTTTCTCATTTCAGCCTGCGGTACTCTGCAGGCTTTCAAAGTAACCCTTGTGGTAACCGGTTCATTCTGAGTAACCAGTTCATACTCAGTTTTCTGAGTATGTCTTACTTTCTTTCTTTTTAAATTAAATTCTATTTTTATATTAATTACAGTTTATTCACTTTGTATCCCAGCTATAGCCCCTGCCCTTCTCCTCTCCCAATCCTACCCTCCCTCCCTCATCTCCCCTTATGCCCCTCTCCAAGTCCATGGATAGGGGAGAGTCTCCTCCCCCTTCCATCTGACCCTAGCTTATCATGTCTTATCAGAACTGGCTGTCTTGTCCTCCTCTGTGGCCTGGCAAGAATGCTCCCTCCATAAGGGAGAGGCAGTCAAAGAGCTAGCCACAGTGTTCATGTCAGAGACAGTCCCTGTTCCCCTTACTAGGGTACTAACTTGGATACTGAGCTGCTATTGGCTACATTTGAGAAGGGGTTCTAGGTTATATCCATGAATGGTCTTTGGTTAGAGTATCGGTCTCAGAGCTTCTGAAAGACTCTACCCAGCATTGTATCAAAGCAGATACTAAGACTCATAAACAAACTTTGGGCAGAGTGAAGGGAATATTAGGAAAGAAGGGGAAGATAGTAAGACCTAGAAAGGACAGGAGCTCCACAAGGAGAGCAACAGAACCAAAATATCTGAGCACAGGGGCCTTTCTAACTTTTAAAATACTGTATTTTATTAAATTCTTGAGAGATTCATACAGTGTATTTCGGTCATATCCACTCCCCAACTGATCCTGCTAATTTCTCCCAGTGCTACCCACCGATCTCTCTAGTCCCTTTTCTTCCCTTTCTTCTTTAATTATTATGGATACATGTAGACACACACACACACACACATATATGTATATGTATAAATACAACCTGCTAGGTCTATTTCATGTTGCTCATATTCATATGTTTTCATGTTTGACCGTTTGGTATGGATAACCACTTAGGAGGCTCATCCCAGGGGAAGACTGATTCTCCCTCTCTCGTAAGACATTAACTACTTATAACTCTCTTTAGCTAGGGGTAGATTCTTGAAATTTTCCCAATCAACCCTTGTTGTCATTGTGCAGTTCTTATTTAGGCAACCATATTCTTGAGATTTCATAGTACAGTTTTTCTGTTCTATATAGAAGGCACATTCTCATCAGACATTTTCAGGCTCTTATAATCCTTCTGGTTCCTTTGATGTTCCATCAAATAGTTGATCTGGTTCCATGATGTTCTCTAAGGCACAGGCACAGGTGCTGATAGTTTTCTTAACTAGTATGTGACTTTTGGGAGATCATTGTAACAGCAATGATATAACTCTATTTAAATGATGTCTATGTAGTTTAAATTCTTTATTTTCATTCAGTTAGTACTGCTTTTTGGGTTTTTGTTTGTTTGTTTGTTTTTGTTTTTGGCCTACAGTATCTATCTTTGAGGGTCCACTGACAGTGTTCATATATGGTAAACCCAAAGCATTGAAAGTCTTTGAAATAGATCTTTAATTATGAAGACTAATTAAATGAAATGACTTGAGACAGTTTGAAATTACATCAGTATATGAGAATCATTTCTGTTATCATTAAACTTTAATGTGTTAATCTTTAATACTTATCATACTTGAAAATAGAGGTTAGAGCTAAAATTTAAAGCAATTACAAAAATGTGAGGCTGAGTGTAGTGGCACACACCTGTAATCCCAGCACTCAGGGAAGCAGAGGTAGGCAGATCTCTGTGAGTTCAAGGCTATCCTTGTCTACAAGGCCAAAGCTACATAGAGAAACCCTGTCATAAAAAACAAAAAAAAATTTTTTTTGATTTGTATGTTAAGATTATTTTGGTTTAAATGTTTATATAGAATCTTTCAGTATGAAAACAGTGGTTTTTTTTAAAAAAAGTATTTGATGTTTAAAAACTCAAAAGTTTTCCAGCGTTTTTTCTGTTTTACTGAGAAAAGTCTAGGAGGAAATTCAAAGCCTAGGACAGGGTAGAACCCCCACCCATTTATGCCAGTAATCAATCTTTAGTCTAGTAAGCATATTTAATGTGAATTATGTGTGGGGAAGTTAGAAGTAAGAATAAAAGTCCATACTCCCTGTCTTTTACCATATTTGCAATTTTATTTCTGATGGAATCTTTTGATTGCACCCCAGTTAAAAATATTATTGTTTTTTAATTTTTATTAATTACAGTTTATTCATTTTGTATCCCAGCTGTAGCCCCATCCACATCTCCTCCTAATCCCACCCACCCTCCCTCTTCTTCTGCTATGCCCCTCCCCCAGTCCAATGATAGGGGAGATCCTTCTCCCCTTCCATCTGACCCTAGCTTATCAGGTCTCATCCGGACTGGCTTCATTGTCTTCCTCTGTGGACTGGTAAAGATGCTCTCCCCACAGGTGGAGATGATCAAAGAACCAGCCCCTGAGTTCATGTCAGAGACAGTCCCTGTTCCCATTACTAGGGAACCCTCTTGAACACTGAGTTGCCATGGGCTACATCTGTGCAGCGGTTCTAGGTTATCTCCATTCATGGTTCTTGTTTGGAGTATCAATCTCACAAAAGACCCCTGTGCTCAGATCTTTTAGTTCAATTGCTCTCCTTGTGGAGCATCTGTCCCCTCCAAGTCTTTCTATCTTCCACTTCTTTCATAAGATTCCCTGAGCTCTGCCCAAAGTTTGGCTATGAGTCTCAGCATCTGCTTTGCTACCCTGCTGGGTAGAGTCTTTTAGAGGCCCTCTGTGGTAGGCTCCTGTGCTGTTCCCTGCTTTCTTCCTCTTCCAATGTCCATTCCATTTGCCTTTCTGAATGAAGATTGAGCATCTGAGGTATCCCAGAAGGAGAAAGACACACATGGTATATACTCATTTATAAGTGGCTATTAGACATATATTATAGGATAATCATATTAAAATCTGTACACCTAAAGAAGCTAATCAAGAAGGAGGACCCTGTGTAAGATGCTCATATTATTGTTTTCTGAAACAGGGTCTCCAATAGTTCAAATTGCCTCAGGCTCTCTATGCTTACCTCAACTACCTCCTAGTTCCATATCTGGGGATGCCAAAGAATGACAGACCCCCGAATTCAATGTGGGGAACCCTGGTGTAGAGAAGTCCAGATTACTACTTTGGAAACCAGAAGTCTTAGATTCTAATAAAGTCCTAGCAGTAATTCATGCACCTGAGGCTGAACAAGTGGCTCTGGTTGCTTGTATTACTGGGAAATGCAGAGCTGGGATCCAGCAATTTTTTATTTTCTAGCTAAAATAACTTTAGCAATCCCAGAAGTAGACTCTCTAAAACACTGCACTAACAAATATAAACTTAAGTTTATTTTCTAAAGGTTGTAAAAACTGACAAATATTCAAAGCAAAACTCTCAAATGAGAGAAAATATTTTGATAATGAAGTTACTTAACATTTGGGAGCAAATTAGTTGTGGTATCTGCTCTCTTCAGTTAAGCAGTTTACCCAAGCCAACTGTCCACAGTCTGAAACGTTCATTTAAGTTTCATTACTGAATTTGGGATCCATAACCGTGATATTTCTTTTTTTTTTGCCTCTCTTAATCACAGGGTGGTTTTACTCGTAAATACTCACTTAGTTCAAAAACAGGAACACTTCTTCCAGAATTCCCCAGCGCTCAACATCTTGTGTACCAAGGATGCATTTCTAAGGACAAGGTATCAATTAAAGACACTTCTCTATTGATTTTCTGATACATTGGCTCCATATCTCCTTCTGTTTAGAAGCTTATGGCACTTGCAGGAAGCAGTCAGGAATCTACATTATCACAGACAATTGAATGATTTATAGGAGAGACAAATGTTTACTGACATTGATTAAACACTTTCCAATTAATTATTTACCATCTCTGTGATAGTGTATAATCAGAGGTGATAAAGTAAATCCCAAAGGGCTAAAGATGATTTTTAATTTAAAATTCAAAATTGAATTTTGAAAAAATACTAGAATGTATATTACATCCTTATTCTCTATGGTAAGCTTTATGTTTTTAGTTAGCTCCATTTTATTTTGATAATCAGTCACCAAGCATTTCTTTAGGATGTAATCTGTTCCTAGCACCAAGAGGGACACTAAGAAAATGTAAGGGTTACACAAGATGACAAAAGTGAGAAGCATTTTCATTGGGTTCACTCTATAAGTATTCCTCAATATGAATTTCCAATGTTTCTTTAGTAAAGTCTCACGCTAAATCTTTTATCTCTGCACTTCTACAGTCATTTGTTCAAGAATCCATGGCCATTTATTAGTGGGTACCATTATTGAACCAGAGCTTAATGATCTTTATATTTTTCTTTCGAGTGAGACTCATTATAGTCACAATGGATGAAAGTGCTTTTGAGACTATTCATATTTTGAGATACGAAAACATGGAGATGTTAGTAATATTTAACTGAATTATTTTAGTAATGGGGGTTTTATAGAAAGAGGAAGTAAAAATAGATAATTTATTTTTAAGCTATTGGTACATAAGCAGAGATACAGAGTAACTTTAGGACACATTTGGGTGGCAGATGGAACTTCAGGCTAAGAATACACCAAGCAGTGAAGATAATTCTCAGATGTTGAATGCATCCATTCCCTTCTTTTCTCTCTTACAATCACAATTCTCAAGGTTAAAATACTTTTCTTTAGATATTATGACTTCATACTAGAGAAATTGCCAATAAATTTTAACACTTGGCAGCTTGTGGGGGTAGAGCTGCGATCAGTGGGGACTTCATTTCTTAGAGTGATAGTGGTATTGGCCCACCTCTGTGGAGAAGGTTGCTTTCATGCAAACATGCCAGGGTTATGTTTACTGTGTAAACATTCCTGGTGAGAGCCAGAGAGGAAAGTAAGTGACAAAGGAAAACAGAAAAGTGAGGAATATGTGCCAATAGTTTATTTCAGTTTCTCTGCTGGCCTCCACAGAACTCGAACTTTTCACATTGAAATTCTGACAGATCATTTCTCACTAAGGTACCAAAGCTCATTTATGAGACCCCTGGCTTCTAAGTTCATTCCCAGTGAACTCTTTATGAGCCTCTCTTTTTCCTGAAGGGCAACTTAGTCCTTTTACCTTTCTACAGTTGCCAAGATCCACACCTGACCAGTCAGCTCCTGGTAGGAGGTTGAGGCTGAAGTCAAGGGCTTGAAGCACCCTTTTCTCTAAGGCACAGAGAGAATGCTCAGTGAAAAAGCTGACCCCAGGAAACAAAGTTGCCAATAGCTAGGCGGCTGCTCTTTCATTGTGCTGTCGTAATTGTAAGTGGTGGTCAACTCCACTACATATTCACTGTCCATAATTGAGCTGAGCCTTGCCTTTGTCTGGAACTCTCTAAAATGATATCTAGTCTTGGAAAATCAAATCAAATAATGTTTCTGAAGAATACAAGCATACTATAATTAACATTTAATGTCATAAGGCATGTAAATATTAAATGCACACACAAAATACTAATAAGGACAGCTAAAATTTCTGATGAACTGTGTACACAGCACACTTGAAAATATATATAAAGCAACGTGTGAGCTAGAATTTACACCTGTGTTAGTAGATTTTGGACCTCAAATTGTTAATTTTATTAATTTCTGTAAATAGAATAATTTATTGCATTATAACATTTTAATACATGTTTATTACGTCCTTCGATCATATTTGTTCCCAAGTTACTTACACTTTTCTCCATTTCCTCATCCCAGTAATTGCCCTCATATTCCCTAACTGTATCAAAGCATTGAGTCTTGACAATCTTCTCTTCCATCCTTCTTGCTGTCCTTATTATCACTTTAAAAGTTTGCCTTGGTGATCTATCTAAAAATAATAGCTTTGCCTAAAGTGTAGAGCAAGTTTCACTTGTTTTGATGGCAACATCTTGTTGGAGATATCCTGTAGACAGCATAACTTCTTGGAAAGAGACTGTTAGTTTTCTTGCCATCATTATCCAGTGGCAAACTAGACCATAAAACAGACGCTGTCTTCAGAATGAGGGGTGAAATGAAAAATGTTAGGACAGGCAATGACGACACCACCATACATACTGCTGTGATTCCAAGAGCTAACATATATCATTTTTATTTATTTATTTACTTTTTTTTTCAAGAGCACAAATGTAGTTTTATTTATTTACTTTTCATTAGTTTAAATCCGGGAAGGATACAGCATCACACGGATTCTGTGTTCAATGGCCTTCATAGAAAGGTTGCTTTGGAATTTGGCGTGAACCATGCCACTGTTTCCATGGGCCCGAGTTACTTTTCCCCACATCACTCTGGTTTTGTTTGGTTTGCCTCCAGATGTCACTGTATTGTTTTTTTGCTTTATACACATAGCACATTCTTACCTACCCAGAATTCAGTTTCATCTCGGGCATAAACACCTTCAATTTTAAGAAGAGCTGTGTGCTCTCTTTGGTTCTGGAGACCTTGCTTGTAGCCAGCAAAAGTAGCCTTGCACCACAGCCTTCCAGACATATCTGCTGCTTAGAAGCCCTGTTCCCAGAAGGCCTCCACAAGCATCAAGATGGCCAAAAGAGCCATCATTAAAAAAAAAAAAAAAAAAATATATATATATATATATATATATATATATATATATATATATATAAAATCACTTTTCATGTGTTAATTCATTTACCACTTGTATTAAGGTGACTCTAAGAGCCCAAACCTGAACTACACCACCCTTCTTCCAGCATCCAAAGAGTTGATGTAGTCTATGCCAGATATGTGGAAGGGCAGCTTTAATTCTAGCACTTGGGAGGGAGAAACAAGCAGATCTCTGTGAGTCTGAGGCCGGTATGCTCTATATAGTGAATTTCAGGTTGGCCAGGGCTACATAGCAAGACCTTGTTTCAAAAACAACAAAAAAGTTGATGCATTTTGACATCTTACATTCATTTTTCCAATAAAATGTTTTTTTCTTATGCATAAAATTAAGATGTTGTTTTGGCCAATAATTTTCTTGATACTACCTTTTAAAATGTTCTTATTATAATCGTGGTGAATTATAAAGTGTCATATTGTGTCAGATCACCAATTTTGCTGTCTTCTTCCTTCATGGGAAAGCAAGGCCCCCTGCACTGGCAAAAAAAACTTGGTTTAAAACATGAGCTTAAAAGTGTGGAATGAACAAATAAAGAATATTAGAAGATCCTCTCGTTAAGCTTTTTCTTCCTTAACATAGGTTGACACTCTCATAATGATGTACAAAACTCACTGCCAGTGCATCCTTGACAACGCAATCAATGGGAACTTTGAGGAGGTGAGCTGATAGAATGCTTCTCTATTACATTATACATTCACATCCCGTTCTCAATAAGGTGAATGTTCTCTTTGCTCTACAACTAGATCCAGCATTTCTTACTACACTTTTGGCAAGGAATGCCTGATCATCTCCTTCCCCTGCTTGAAAATCCTGTGATCATTGACATTTTCTGTGTTTGTGACTCAATTCTTTATAAGGTAAGCTCTGTGTGTCTTAAGCATGAAGAATTTATTTCTTTAAATATCACCTTGAACACTTTTAACATATTTACAATTATTTAAAAAAAACAAACTTCTTTTACAGTGAGCAAAACCAGATCAACATCTGTTTACAGCTACGAATATCCCAAAAGAAGACATGGTGGTTAATATATGAAAAGATTTATTAAATTTTGTTACCTCTAAAAGGTGTTCGCAGATTAACATAATACAACATTTACTCTTAGGGAATAGCAGAGTTAGATACCTTGAAAATCTCTGGTTTAAATGTGCTAATATGCTAATATACAATTTTGTCCTTAACCTAATAAGAGTTTATTGACTTCAAAATGGTCACAAGAATTGATCCTAGAAAAAGTGACCAGGTTGATCTAGCCAAACATTTAGTGGTAGGGGAGAGTATCTTTCACAGTTGAGCAATAAGAAGGGCCAAACAGAAAGGTAAAATAAAATTGCAATTTTGTCACTCTAAAATGAGTTCCCCTGCATTTACCTGCCAAGTTGTCATGAGGAAAACCAAAAACTCTCCTTTGAGAACATAATATGAGTTGGCAAGAAAGTTCAAACGTGTTGAACGGGTTAGTACTTTCTCTGTTCTCACTTTTGTGGGAAACCAGTGGAGACCCCAGCTACATCACTCAGAGATAACCTTGCAAACAACTGGCAGCTTGGCTTGAGGATGAGAAATGCAGGGCCACATTTTCATTCTCTGTTCAATAGTCACAGAACCAGAGAATGCGGAGCTGAGTATGGAACAGTCTTGTCTTTTCTTCAAGTTCACATTGAAGGAACAGGGGAAGCAAAGACTGTCTCAGTTTTGTTTTTGTTTTAATTGAATAAAAGCCAGTATTTACAAAGAAAGGTCCAGTTTGCACTATGTGATTGAATTGATTATCACTTGAAAAAGCAATTGGTAGGAGAAGAGAGGTAGTTCTGAATGAACACAGGGAAGACCTGGGCTCAGGTATAGCTGTCACCATCAGAGCAACACTGTTGGGGTTACAACACAGTTCTTCTGAGAAAAAGCTTTTACCCCTTCCCTTGCCTGATACACAAACATGATTTCTTTTTTTTTTTAATTTTAGTCCAATGCAAAAATGTGCTGATTTTAAGTATCAATAGATACATTTGTTTTTATTCCTCAAAATAGAGCCAAGGAGGGATAGAGGGTACAAAAAATAGAAGTGTAAACTAAACGTCTTTGAGGTTTTCATCCACTTACAGAGAGCATCCAGTGTATAGTCCATTAAAACTGTGTGGTTAGCAAGGCCAATCCTTGTTAAGAATGCCAATACTGAGCTGCCATGGAATGGTTAGACTTTTTAAAAATTAGTTTCCCAGATTTTCTTCAAGAGAAAAAAAATCATTCAAGTTGAATTGAATTTTAGGATTCACCTCAATCAAGTTATGGAGGATAATTGGAAGTGAGATTCCAATAGAATTCTAATGGTGGATATGTACATAAGTCAAGGTGTCATCTTTGTATCTATCCTAATTCCTACCACACAAATATAAACAAATGATGATCAAATGAATGAATGCAAGTTATTTTGTGACTAATTTTTCTGTTCAATAACATATAAAAATTCCAAAATAAAAAAAGAATGCCAATACTTACTACGGCCAGGTACATGTAATTTATGCTAAGGATGTTGATTAACTGTCTCATACATTCACATACATATCTACTCACACATATCTACTCACACATATCTTCTCATTTTGGAGAAAAAAAATCTTACATTCAGAATGGAATCATGGTGCTCTCTAGGAAAGTAGCAAGTAAAAATAATCAAGAAATATTTTATCTTATATTAGAAATAATAATTTCTGGTGCTGGAAATGCAACTTGTCAAGCTGAGGGATGCCCAAAAATATTAAAGTGTCTTCTCTGTTGGGAAAGTGTCTGGCCTGGATTTGGGCTTCCTGACGGAGAATGGGGTTCTGTTTCTCTTGGGAGTGACTACAGCACTTTAGGGTGAGGCCCACGAGATGGGCAGGATGCGGAAAGGATTTCCATGGATTGTTACAGTTTAGCTCTTTTAGAATGGGATCTCTGGTGGCAGTGGAAACTTGGGCATTCCAAAGCTCATGGCAATACCAAAGTGTTACAGATCTTGGTTAAGCTGCTGTGCTAAGTATGGCAGAGGTGTGGGTAAAAGCCAGTACTTGGTCAGCTTGCAGCCAAGGCACAGGGCTGGCAAGGCCTAGACTGGCAAGGTCTCAGCCCGCTGGGCCAGAGGGCAGGCCAGGTGAGCTACATCCTGGTGGGGGATAAATGACAAATCTCAGGCAGTCATGGTGGAAGGCTGATGGTATTACATAGTGTGCAACCAGACAGCAGCACATTTATTAGAAATCAGGGAGTTATAAACCTTAGGCAGTGTGAGGAATTTTGAGAGTAAATGTGTTTGATTCACTGGGGTCAAGGGTTAGTGGTACTTGATTTACACGTAGTAGAACAGTGCCTCATTTTCCTTGCAGTGGCATGGTCCTATCATAAGGAGAACATAGTACCTAATTATCCTATGGGTGAGGGGGAAATCTCATAGTACAGTTGAAGATCATTGCTGAATACTAAGATCCTTAACAGGGTGGGGTATTTCTAGGAATAGATGACCAAACCCGTTTCCTTATCAGGTAAGGGTCTGGCCTGTAATCTTCCCTGAGGGTTATGTGATGCTCCTTCCAAGATCTGAGGTCACCCAGATGGAGAGCGGGGTCTTTTAAAACCTCACTGAGAAAAGGGAGTCCACCATAATAGATTAAGCAGAAACAAATGGCTATCCAGAGATGTCAGACTTCAACATAATCTAGCAAAGACCCACAGCAGAGGCTCTGGCTCAGTTCCCAGCTCTGCCTAAATCTGGGTGGTGAGACAAAAGCTCGTTCTTTCAGAACTCCAAACACAATCATTTATGTTAACCCTGTTTTTCTTTGGTTAAGGTTCTAACAGATGTCCTCATTCCTGCCACAATGCAAGAAATGCCTGAAAGGTAGGTTCAGCTAATAAAACATGAGAGTCCCTTTTGAGAATGACAATTTCACCTCATACACTGTAATAATGGTTAGTGAAAAACATTGGTTTAGAAATTTTTAAAACAAGAATACTTCTTTATAGCTTTCTATCAGCTGGAAGGGGTGTGCCTTGATCTTTGTATTTGAGCATCAGTGAATCAAAAGAGTAAAATAAAAACCTCAAGTCCCTTCAGTGTGGGGTCTGCCAAAGTGAAAAGCATTGGTATCCAAGCACGATCAAACTCCAGTATGCTTCAGCGGGGACTAGTTTGGGATAGTCAATGGATAATAGAAAATCAAGCACAATAAAGTCTATAAGGAAAGTCTGGAAAATTCTTAATTATTATACTTTTACAATTTAATTTAATCTTCAAAATCAGAAAGTGGTATAATGAAACTATGGCCTTTCAGCAAAGAACTATAATCTTAAATACTTTATTTAAAACATATGGCAAGAATTTTCAAACGGCCATTTCTAGGGTGAAATCATAGAACTTTGGAGTAAAATTCATAATTTTTTTCTTGAAAATAGTCTAATGAAATAATATGTTATTTTTAAACAAAGGCAGCAAACCAATTTGTGCCTTCACTTAGTGTTTTATGCATATCGAATGATAAAATATTTATTTTTTGACATCTTTTCATGGGGTTATTTATTTTCTTTATATAATAGTTGGCCTTGATCTGATTAATAGTTGCTTTTAATTATCCCTGGTGTATTTTAATCATCTAATCTGTACTCACAACTAGTTACTTATTATGATTTGGTGTCACAGCCAAATAGCTATACTAATTTCTTGGCAAGCAGATGGTCATGTGGCTACTTAAAACAGCAGTTAAAGTTGATATATATTAAATCATGGTTCTTCAAAAATACCTGTGACTATGCAGAGTTGGAAAACTGAAACCACAATATTAATAAACCACAGTATTACAGCAGTTCCTCCAAGAACATTCATCCCCACAGCTGCATGCTCAACTATGCACTAGCCTCTTAAGAGACAGCAAACATTCCCAGCATCCAAAGACTACTATGCTTTATTTAATCAACCCCTTCTCATTGAGCGGTAAATAAAAGTGGAAATATTATTTAAGAGTTGATATTTAATCTAAAAATTATCAAACGAAGAAGCTGGAAGTGGAGAGAAATTTACTTAATGTCCAGAGGCAGCTAAATCCCCGAGTCTAACCTTAAACTTTTCTTAGACTTTGTCCTCTGTCTTATCACTACTCATCCACATACAAACAGTGTATCCCCACACACATACATGCCAACTATGCTTAGACTGCTGCTGAGAAACACATATGAAGACTGAGAGTTTTAAACATTTATAGTTTCTTATATATACTCTTCCACAGTTTGCAGTTTTCTAACCTGACTTTCTAAGTAGTATATTTGGTCACCTTTCACATAAAATTATATTTGGATGATTAGAATGAAGTAAAAAACCTGGTATTAAGTATATGAAATATAATGACAATGTGGTATCATCTAAGGAATCCAAATATGGAACACAAAGCTGACACATTTTCCAAAAAAATGTATTTCACAGAAAATAATTGAGTTATGAATAATAATAAGGTACTTCTTGATGCCATCTTTGTGCTAGACTCAAACCGGGGCATTTGATATGAGTTAGTTGATATAATTCTCAAAATAATCCAATGACCAGATACTATTTTTAGTCCCATTTAATAGATGAAAAGACAAACTTGAACATTTTGATTAAGATCATATATGGCAACCCCAGGCTGAGTTTGTTTTTGCTTCAAGTTCATGCTTTTGGAAGCGCAGACCAAAGGGACCCTCCACTGGATTATGCATAGTCAGTACATTTTTGAACAAAGCAGGACCTAAAACAGAGTTTTCTTTGCAGCTTGCTAGCAGACATAAGAAATTTTGCCAAAAATTGGGAACAGTGGGTTGTTTCATCCTTGGAAAACTTACCAGAAGCCCTGACTGAGAAGAAAATCCCCATTTTGCGAAGATTTGTATCTTCCCTGAAGCGACAAACGTCTTTCTTGCATCTTGCTCAGGTATGACGGTAAGCTGAGGATATCAGTCACCTGCATCAGAAGGACCCTCCCGATAAGGATCTTTGACAATTTGAAGGAAACTAAGCACACAACATCAAGATGTAATGTGTAAGCTAGTGCAAATGCTAGATGGGAGAGGATGCACAGATAGAGAATTACATCGGTATGTCTGTAGTTTAGAGCACTGTACAGCACAAACATTAATATCCTGATTTTTGGAAATGGACAGTGCCTTTCAATATGATGTATAGTATGTTAAAAAGCTGGATGGAGAGCATTCTGAAATTCCCTGCACTAGTTTAGCAAAGTTTCAGTGATTCAAATTTATTTTAAAATTAGGAAAAAAAATAGTGTCATCGCAGTCTCAAAAATAAAATGCCTCTGGCATAATCTGATTGGCCTGCTCTTTGATCACCTCCCCCTGAGGGGGGGAGCAGCCTTACCAGGCCACAGAAGAGGACAATGCAGCCACTTTTGATGAGAACTGATAGACTAAGATCAGAAAGGAGAGGAGAACCTCCCCTATCAGTGGACTTGGGGAGTGGCATGCATGCAGAAAGGGGAGGGAGGGTGGGATCAGGAGGGGAGGGGGGGAGGGTTATGGGGGGATACAAGATGAATAAAGTGTAATTAATAAAAAATTAAAAAAAGTTAAAAAAATAAAAATAAAATGCCGGCTGGTACAAGTTAAGGTAGTGAGGCTGCGTGATTCCTTTTTTAGATTCATCCCTTAAATTGAGGGTATGTGCATGTTTGCATCTGTGAGGGGGTATGTGCACATGAGCACAGGTGCCTGTGGAAGCCAGTGGCATTGGATACTCTTGGAGCTGGAGTCACAGGTGGCTGTGAACTTACTGATGTAGGTACTGGGAACCAGGCTCCGACACTCTGGAAGAGCAGTATGTGCTCTTGCCCTCAGAGACATCTCTCCAGCCTGGCTGTGTGACACTTAATGTTTCAAACCTCCACTGTACTTTAAACTGCTACTGATAGTCACTGTCAAATAGGGAGTGGCAAACTAATTCCTACACAGGAATAACATGTATAGTTGTCACTGTCACTGGAATTGTTGGCCTTTGTAGTGCAGCAAGGTGTGAAGTGTCCTGAGTAAAAAAAACAAACAAACAAACTAAAACACTGAACAAAACCAAAAAACCCTATCAATAGGCCCAGATAAAAAATGTAATATTTAAAACATTATTTTCCCCCTCTCATTTTTATTTTTGTTGTGTGTTTTGGTTTGGTTCTTTGTTTGTTTGTTTGTTTGTTTCAGAGAGGGTTTCTCAGCATAGCCCTGGCTGTCCTGGACCTCACTCTGTAGACCAAGCTGGCCTCAAACTCATAGAGATCCATCTGCCTCTGCCTCCCAAGTGCTGGAATTAAAGGCATGTGCTACCATCACCCAGCATTAAAATGTTTTTTATTCATTTTTAATTGATATATTATTTATTACAATTTGTATTCTGGCTATAGCCCTCTCCCTCATCAACTCCCAGTTCCACCCTCCCTTCATCTTCTCCTCCCATGCCTCTCCCACAGTTCACTGATAGGGGAGGTCCTCCTCCCCTTCCCTCTGACCCTAGCCTATCAGGTCTCATCAGGACTGTCTTCCTCTTTAGCTTAGTAAGGCTGCACCCCGCCTCAGAGTTGGTGATCAAAAATCCAGCCACTGACTTCATGTCAGAGACAGCTCCTGCTCCTTTACTAGAGAACCCACATGGAGACTAAACTGCCATGGGCTACATCTGTGCAAGGTGTCAAAGACCTCAACTTAAAACCAGACACACTAAATCTGTTAGAAGAAAAAGTGGGGAAGAGCCTTGAACTCATTGGCACAGGAGACAACTTCCTGAACAAAACACCAACAGCCCAGACTCTAAGATCAACAATCAATAAATGGGACCTCATGAAATGGAAAAGCTTCTGTAAAGCAAAGGACACTGTAAACAGAACAAAACAACAGCCTACAGACTAGAAAAGAATCATCACCAACCCTGTATCTAACAGAGGGTTAATATCCAGAATGTATAAAGAACTCAAGAGGTTAAAATGTTTTTTTTTAAATTTAATTTAATATTCCTTGCTTTGTGATGATGGATTAAAAGTATTATTTTCACTATCAACTCTCCAATCTCTCAAATGAAATTTCAAATCTCTCTCGTGGATGATCATGAGTTTCAGTTATTGGTTTTAATTTTAAAACGAGGAAGAAGTTTGAGCAGAGGAGAAAATTCAGTCAACAAAGTATTGGTCCTACTGACTTTAGGGCCTGCACCAATACAAAAGCCAAGCATGGCAGCAGCTCCCACCTGAAAAGCTGGTGCAGAGGAGACTGAGATACATTGATCCCTGGGTTTCCGGCCAGCCAGTCTAGTGGAATCAGTGAGTTCCAGGTTCAGTGAGAGACTGTCTCAAAAAATAGTGTGGAGACAGACAGAGGAAAACAACCAGTATAGACCTCTGGCCTCCACATAGACACAGGCATACAAATAAATACGATTATGTATATATGCACAGACACTCAAGAGAAAAGCTATTTATGACCATCTTCCTTCAAGAAACTACTTTTTTAATTTTTATTTTTTTTATTAATTACACTTTATTCATTTTGTACCCCCCATAAGCCCCTCCCTCCTCCTCTCCCGGTCCCACCCTCCCCCTCCCCAAGTCCACTGATAGGGGAGAAACTACTTTTATCAAAGCTAAACATTTTCTCTAGGTAGACTATAACTGATACAGTTAAGTGTCCTTTTCGCCTATGCGCAGATTGCTAGACCAGCCCTCTTTGACCAGCATGTGGTGAATTCAATGGTGTCTGATATTGAAAAGGTTGACTTAAACAGTATTGGATCTCAGGCTCTTCTTACCTTATCCAGCAATACAGATACGGAATCCGACATCTACAGCGAACGTGAGTCTGTTCAGCTAACAATAGAATCTCTTAAGTTTGACACTACTGAACTCTTGGTAGAAAACTTACCTGGGGGGAGGGAAGGGAGACTGTTCCATGTACTGTGTCCTGTGCCCCTGTCATCGTACAGCCTATGCAACACATCAAGATTGTGTCCCAACACAACTATATTAAAAATAGATTTGATCCAGGCTTAAGACTATTTGACAGTGTTAACCAAACCCATGTGTATGACTAGGCAGCTGTTCTCAATACCAATGGGTATAGCAGCAGACTGTTTTTCCCGCCAATTTTCTGTCAAACAGAACTGCAGCTGCCTATAGGATATGGCACAAGCAACGCCCTGTTCTTGGAGCCTAGCATCAGAGCTTCATTTCTGTTTGTGGAAACGCTATGTTACATCTTGTAGTTCAGAAAACCCTAAGCTCTTCAACAAGATGATAATCCTAGGCTGTCCCCTTAAATTTTGTGAAAGATGTTGTCTGTGAAAATGGCTTAGTTCTTCAGTGCAGAACTTAAGTTGTAGAAGATAGTGTCTTTCTGAAAGCAGAAAATCAGTAAGCCCTGTTTGGGACATTCATTAAACTTCAACTCATTTAATGAGGTACTTTCATTATATGAAAGTCCTGAATTAAAAGGAATATTCATTATATTAATTATTTCTAATAAGGAAATACATAAATGTACACATATAAAGTATAAAGCTGTTTTTAGTATATCCCAAGACAGCTACACTGATGACTACACTTAGCATTTTTGTAACTATTATCAGGATAGAAAATTAATTTATTTCACACATTTATCACCCCCATTCCCCTTTATGCCATAAGACTGCTAATGATTTATATCTTAAAGTTTATCTTGAGTTCAAAGTAGTTGTAATATATTTTAATTATTTTTATTACTAACTGATAATTGTTCATAGTGACAAGTTTTATTATGAGATTTTCATATATGTATATAATGTATTTTGATCATATATATCCTTAATAACTGCTCTTTATTCCACTCTCATTAATCCCGTCCTCTTTACAACTGTTTGTTCTCTTTCTGTTCCTCCTTTCTACTCTTTCTCCTCTTCCTCTTCTTTTTGACCCCATAGATGACTCTATCACTGTGTTCCAAGAACTGAAGGATCTACTTAAGAAGAATGCTACAGTGGAGGCATTTATTGAGTGGTTGGATACTGTGGTAGAACAGAGAGTTATTAAGGTATTTTTTAATAGATAATTTAGAAAATATTTTTAACATGGATCTAATTTTTTTGGCTGTTGTGGAAAAAGGTCCAGATGGCGGATGTTTAAATCATGTTTTGTGTATTTGTGAAAACTAAGAAATGGGGTCAGCCTAGATAGCCATCAACAGACAAATGGCTAGTGAAAATGTAGTACATACACAAAGTGGATTTTTTTTTCATTTGTAAAGAAAAACAAAACTTGTTGGAAAATGGGTGGATTTATAAAGCATTGTATGATGTAAGGTGACCTAAGCTCAAAACGACGAAACCATGTCTTTTTCCTCAAACCTGAGCCTGAAAATGCATATGTGTTACAACATAACTAGGGGTAAAGACAAGAAAGGAAGACAAGAAAGGGTGAAAATGGGTGATGAGAAATGATGGGGCAGGGAACAGGACATGTGGGGCATGAAAGAGGTCAGAGATTGGGTGGATTATGGAGAGCTTAAGGATAGCAGTAGAGGGGCAAGGAGGCGAGGGGAAGGAACATGTACGAAAATATACTTTGTGTAACTATGCCACAATGATATTTAATAGGTTGTGTGCTAATTTATAAATTGTAAAATGCTATGTGAAGTTTTTGAAGTCATTTCTAATTGAATGACCCAAATAAGGAATAGGACTGCTTTGAAATCACTGGACACAAAATTCTTTCTTTCTTTCTTTCTTTCTTTCTTTCTTTCTTTCTTTCTTTCTTTCTTTCTTTCTTTCTATCTTTCTTTCTTTTCTGGTTTAATATGTATGAGTGTAGATTTTTTTAATTAATTTATTTTTTATCAATTAGAGTTTATTCACTTTGTGTTCCAGCTGTAGCACCCTCCCTCATCCCCTTCCAAACCCTGTTTCTTTCTTAATCAAAGGCTACAGTATACTGTTTTCCCCTCTATAGTGTGTAACATTACATCTGATCATCAGCCTTAGCTAAAGGTAAACTTAGATACTAGAAAGATTTGAGTCTTTCTTTAAAAGCATGTTTTCTTAAGAGTGACTGGAACTGTGATCCTATGAATTCGAACTTTTGATTTTGAAGGGTAGCAGTTTTACATTTTCTATTTGGTTCCTTCAGCTCTTTCAGTTAACCTTCAAGTCATCCATCATGAAGAGAGGTATTGAAAACAAATATGTCCCTCACTAGCTGGCTCGAGCCACTCCATATCAAGGAAACTGGTTATAGTCTGGGGACTTTTTGTTCTGGAAGGAAAACAGACTCTTGTTCAGAACCAGAGAAGTCAGTTAATCATTTACAGAAAAGTACAACCCTCACTTTATGCATTTCCTTCTGTCCTTCTTAAAGCTTTATTCTAAAAAAGAAGATAAAAATATCCTGCAAATTATTTCATTTTGTAGTCTAATTCTAATAGGAAGCCAAACTATAAAGAATAGAGATGTGGTGCCTTTAAAATGACAAAACAACTCAGAACAAAACAAAAACAGCCACAGGCTAAAGTTAAATTATTTTATTTGGACAAATCATTTTGTTTAATGAAATAAGTATTAAACCACACCATCTATTTGCTTGTCAGGCAGTTTATCTTCTTATTTACCTGAACAGGGCACATGTGCAGTGTGAGAAAGAAAATGTCACAGCTTCCTTTTGTTCTTTTATTTTTAGACGAGCAAACAGAATGGGAGATCTCTGAAGAAGAGGGCTCAAGATTTTCTGCTAAAGTGGAGTTTTTTTGGTGCCCGTGTAATGCATAATCTGACCTTGAACAATGCATCGAGTTTTGGTATCCACTGTGCTTTATAATAATTGATTTCTGAATGATTTCACTCATTCTCCAGTTTGTCTGTTTTCAACATCTCACTGCTTATTTCTCCTTCTCAAAACACATCTGATTATCAATCATGTTGAGAATGGTAGTTATGGTTTACAGTTTGGGAATCAGAGCTCCTATAGTGGTGAGGCATTACCTAAGCCAGTCTGAGCAATGTTATTTGCATAAAGTATGGGTGTTTGGTAAGATGATGCAAACAAAAACAGTTTACCTTACAGAAACCATTTGTAGAAGTGATTACATAGATTTTCTGTATAAAACAAATAAAAACAATAACTGAGACATTCTCCAGAATCCCTACTCAATGTACAGCATGAGTGTGTTTTGCATCTTTCCTGAGTACCTATATGGCTGCACTTGAGGAACCAAGTAACCAAGAAGGCACAGGCTCCTAAGTTTCTGAACTTTCTTGCCTGATCTCTAAACTCATGCTGTAAATTGGGTTGTTAGCTTTTTCAAAAACTGGGTATCTACTTTTCCCTAAACTTTCTGAACTTTTTAATTTTGAACTACAATACTAAATTTATAGACATCAAATTGCCTTTTCTATACAACTTTTCTAAACAACTTTTTCTATAGCAAAACAGGTTAGAGTCCCCCACAGTTTCTTTTAAGATTCAATGGAATTAAAGTTAGATAATGTGTTTCAAGGTCAAAAACAATGGCCTATCATTTAAAATAGTTTTTCGTATATTTCAAGTTCCTTAACATGCACAGCACTGAAGCCTGACTTTAGCATGAAGAAAATACTTTTGTTAGGAAATTTGTTGAACAGTTTGAAGAAGTTTAAAGTATCCAGCCCACTGTCCTCATGAAAACTACTCATTTGCTTTTGTTTTTAAAGCAAATATGGTTCAAGCTCGAAAGACACCTTACTTGATAAAATTTTCAGACAATGTTGGCCACCGTCTAATTATTTAGTACAAAGTCAACACAAATCAAGCAGAAGAGAGCTTGTTCTCCTCAAGTGACTGCTTATCGTGCTCTGGTGTGTGCCCTCTCAAAGCACTAAGCCTGTCTCACTTTCATCCACATTTTCCTTTGATGTAATTAGCAGCCAAAAGGGCTGGCAGGACAGTGCACACAGTGAGCTAGGCAGGAGGTACACAGAAAGATTAGAGACCGGAGTTAAGCATGTTGGTCTTAGCAGGTCATCTAGAGTCCAACATGTGTTTGTTTATATCAGTTGTTCCTTGTAAAGTATAGTGAGATGGTCACAAAGATAACTTTTCTCTCCTTTCCTTTTCTTTCTCCTTCCCCCCCTTTTCCCTCTCTACATGCCCTCCCCTTCTGTACACTAGGTTCTTTCCATTTGATCCGGATGCTCCTGGATGAATACATCCTCCTGGCCATGGAGACTCAATTTAATAACGACAAGGAGCAGGAACTACAGAATTTATTGGACAAGCATATGAAGAACTCGGGTAACTTAAACAGCTACTTATACTTTTTATATTTTTTTTTGTTTAAATCTAAGGTTAAGAATCTGTGGGTGCACAAGTGGGTTCAGAGTAGTCTCAGTCTTCCTTCAAACTCAGGACCACGAGCATCATATCTGAACACTTAGGGAGCACCCTCTCCCCTCCTCCCACACACGTCAGTGAAGGTTCCTCAACCAAAACTGAAAGTTTACACGACTTATGTTCTTAGTTTCTGAGGCTTTCAATGATGTTAGAGACCAGTCTGCCAACCCTCCCCCCCAAAAAAAAAGTCATTGTAATTCAAGACAACATATGTATCAATACTAGGTAGAGATGCAACAAGAATTTAGAGAAAGAAAGGTTAGTCCATTTCTGGTGAAGATTGTTTAACACAGTGTAGATTGTTTAATGCCCTTCATAATGTACCTACCTACAAATATTTAACTAACAAACCAAAACCTACCAAAACCTTCCAGTAGTTTTGTTAACTACCAAAACCTTCCAGCCTGTTTCCTGTGGAAAATATTATTCAGAAGTTTCTAGATTCATTACTGAACCAGGCGCCATTTCTGGTGTCTTTATCTGGGAGGAGGGGGCTGGCCAATGAAGAGAATTGCATAATCTCATCTGTGTTGCTTTAAAATAATCATTCAAGGTCCACTGAGAGGGGCATGGGAAGAGATGAGGGAGGGAGGGTAGGATTGGGAGGGAATGAGAGAGGGGTTTACAGCTGGGATACAAAGTGAATAAAATGTAATTAATGTAAAAAAATAAAAATTTAATTAAAAACTATCTTTCCAGATGCAAGTAAAGCTGCCTTCACTGCTTCCCCGAGCTCGTGCTTCCTGGCCAACCGTAATAAGGGCAGCTCACTCTCCAGTGACACCGTGAAGAACGAAAGCCACGTGGAGACATCATACGTTCCTCTCCCAGGCAGCCAGCCTGGACTTGTACCCCCTGCTCTGCACGCATTCCCAGCTGAGAGCACGGAGAACATCCCACTTGCAGGTACGCAGAAAGCAATAAAGCACACCTTCCTAGGCTTTCCTGCAGATCTCAGAGGACCCATTCCTTCATTTCTTTTAATACTCATAACTCCCATGAATGCCACAAGGAAAAACATTCCATACTATTAAAAAAAACTTTTTTTTAATTTATGGGTTTATATTTCTGATTTTTTGCCATTACCATTCATATTTATATCATTACTCATGTAGTTATCACATGCTGACAGTAATTTATATCGGAAGTATGATTAGATCTCTTCATTTAATAAAAGAAAACCTATCTTAGATATGCCAAAAATCTTTAAAATACTTAAAAGATAAAATGTGTCTGCTTTCTAGACATGGCAGCACACATCTGTAAGCCCAGCACTCAGGAAACTGGGGTAAGAAGATATGAGTTCAATCCGTACTGGGCTGTGCAGCAAAATCCTGCCTTTAAAAGCTGTATTGCTGGCTGGGAGCTTGCTCAATGGTTAAAAGCACTTGTTCTTGTAAAGGATTCAGCACCCACATGGAATCTCACCACCTCCTCAGGCACTAGCTATGCATATAGTACATAGACATACATGCAGACAAAATGGTCATAAAAACAAAATAATCAAAAAACAAACTTTAAAAATGGGTTGCTTTTTTGATACTGGCTTCAGCGCAATTTCTTTTCCAGCCACGTTAGGACAAATATGCAGTACTTTTATGCTGTGGAGCAAAATGATTTTTTTTCAGTGATTTGAAATAGATGTCAGAGACTATTTTAAATCTGCTTATTGGCTCGTGGACTTTTTAAAAGTTCCATTTTTTACATTAATTCATTGGACATGCAGAATTTTAAAACAAGAGGGGCCTTATAATGCCGTGGCTTAAATATACCAATAGAAAGCTGTGGGCCCAGGGAGTGAATCTCATTCCTCATTGGTGGTGTTCGTGTGAGGCTTTCAGCTGAGTCTGAAAAGTGGGCATTGTGATGTTAGTGCATTTTTCTATTTTGAAGATCAAATAATTGCCCATTCACTTGCTTTTTGGCCATGATACAGTGTGAGTATCAGACTCCTTTGCCCTTCCTATTTGTGAGGTTTTATTTTTTTAATTAAAAAATTTGCATACAATTTATTTTGATCAAGTCCTTCCCTCCCCTCCCACCCGCAGCTCCCCCCAGCTGCTCCCTGATCCTCCCTAACCCCTTACCCTGTGGGAAAATGAAACAATGCCAGATTTCCACCTTATCAACTCCGAGTTACCAATGTTGTGATATATATAGCTGTGTTGTGACTCTGTGTGCATATATATTTTCCAGTTCAAATATTTATGGAAAGTGGGAGTTACTAGGTTGGAACAAAGGGTACATTAATAAATCATCTGAATATTTATTTATTTATTTCAATTTATTCACTTTGTATCCTGGCTGTAGCTCCCCCTACCTCATCTCCTCTCAGTCCCACCTTTTTTCCCTCTTTCGCTCTATGCTCCTCCCCTAGACCACTGATAAGGGAGGAGGACCTGACCCTAGCTTATCAGGTCTCCTCAGGACTGGATGCATTCTATTCCTCATCTGAATATTTTTAAAGACATGATCCCAACTACTTACAATACTACTCACAGAATGCTCTCACTCTGTTTTCCAGGTCAAATAGAGCTTTCACAGAGTACTGGTCATCTGATGACACCACCTATTTCTCCAGCCATGGCAAGCCGAGGAAGTGTCATTAACCAAGGGCCAATGGCAGGCAGACCCCCAAGCGTGGGCACAGTTCTCTCAGTTCCAACACACTGCTCAACATACCCAGAGCCAATTTATCCTACCCTTCCTCCAGCCAACCACGACCTTTATGGGAACAACTCTAACTATCAGACTGTGTTTAGAGCACCGTCTCACCCTGCCTCAAGCCTCTATGCTCACCGTGCAGAGCATGGGCGATGCATGGCCTGGACTGAACAGCAGGTTTCAAGAGACTTCTTCAGTGGCAGTTGCGCTGGGTCTCCATACAATGCCAGGCTACCTTCCAGCTATGGACTGCCCCCCCATACACAAGAGTCACAGAGCATGCCGTTTTTGAACACAGGAAGCTTCAATTTCCTTAGCAATGCAGGAGCTAACAGCTGCCAAGGAGCAACATTGCCTTCTAATTCTCCTAATGGTATATAACTTTTAAAAACATTTTTCTGGCTTTTGAGAATCTGGTACTGAGTGTCACCTCTGCTGAACATCATGTCATCCAGTAAAAACTGTAAAAAAAAAAAAAAAAAATCACAGACTCTTAACTGCTTATAGTGTCTGTCTGCCACACACAAACATATTTCTTATCCTTGTGGTCTTATTAAAATTTATTAGACATGATAAAAAGAAAAACTTATGCTAGATACATACAAAAAAGAATATCCTGTCCTTTGAAAATATTTTGAATGTAGATTATGTCTTTCAGAGAATTAACAGTATATTTAACAGTTTGGATCTACAATTAATATTCCCTGTTTAGTTAAAACAAAACAAAACAAAACCCTTGATGTTAAGGAGACTGAAAGACGGTTGTATTTATTAAACTTTTAAAAAAGACTTTCTCCTAAGTGTAGTCTTTCTCCCAGAAATAAGATTCTGTAAGAAGGAATTGTGTTTTTAGTAGTAGCATGATTTAAAGGGCTGACAGTACTTTTGTCTTTCTTCATAGACATGCTTTATAAATTTAGATAAGAGAAATATGAAAAAGGTGTAGACAGTCTCAAAATTAATACTATGTCAGTTACCTTTTAACTGAAAAATATCATAGTAAGCCATATTATGTAAAAACATAAGTCCAACTCTCCAGCTAGTAAAAGTAATAATACTGATCAAATTGATGTTTTCGGGACTATTTTCAGCTATGTTGTTGCTTTTGCTTTTCCTGGGGTGATTTGGTAACAATCAAATAAAGTAGTCTCAACCTGTTCTGTTCTAGGATACTATGGAAACAATATAAACTACTCAGAGGCTCACAGGCTTGGATCGATGGTGAACCAACATGTTTCAGTCATCAGCAGTGTTCGTTCACTGCCTCCTTACAGTGATATCCACGACCCACTTAACATTTTAGACGACAGCAGCCGGAAACAGAGCAACTCGTTTTTTGCAGATACAACCTCTCCAGTTGCATGTCGGACTCCTGTAGTAGGTAAATTGTTTTCATAGTCATTAGAAGCATTTTAAAATGTGATGAACTTCAGATACGTAGAAGGGCCTTGGGGGAAATGTTCAGGTGAACTTGGCATGCATGGCCCTAACGTAATTTTATCACTGGATATGAAGTTATGTTTTTGTGTTTGAATAAGAGTAAATTTTCATTTCTTATTCTTTGTATGATTAACACACATGTGCTTTAAGATATGTCATTTCTTCCAAAAGTAATAACTTATGTTCACTGTGTTTAAAAATTTTAGAATAGCTTGTCAAAAGCATTTAGAATAGTAGTTAACTTTATGAGAACAGGAATGATATGTTTTCCTCATTATCTTATGATCATCATCAGACTTTGCAGGGGAGGAGGGAGGGGCTTATGGGGGGATACAAAATGAATAAAGTGTAATTAATAAAAAATAAATAAAAGATTTAAAAAAAAAGAGTTACCTCTGGACCCCATAACCTCCATCAGCACCCCATACCACTCTGAATGTTTACAAAAGTGTAGCCTGTGGTGGCAGTACCTAGAATTTTCTCAATCTTTTGTAAAAAGAGATTGAATACCCTTGCAAATAGTGTTGCTATTTTTTATTGTTATATAACATAAAATTTGAGTCAAGGTGAGCAAATCAATGTGCCTGCCATGAAGTCTTCTAGTTGCTTTTTCCAACCTGTGCCTCATCTGTAAAGAGACTAGATGCACCACCTAGTTGGCTGAACAGAAGAAACTTAGCAAACCAATGGGTGATGAAAGAATACAAAATAATCTAGGGCAGAACCCTTGCCTGACATATGTGAAGCCCTGGATTTGACTTCTAGGACTAAACTAACAACCTTAAATCTATACGTACACTTAATTAAAAGTTAATTAGCTAAAGTGTACTTTAATTAAAAGTTATTTCTAATAACACAGGCCTTGAACCTAAAGCTATGTATATATTTAGTTTGGAAATTTTATAATGATGTATCACCGAGAGAGTATGCATTCATCAAGCATCAAAAAAGAAGTGTTAATGTTTATATGCGACAACTGAAATCTTTAATGGAATTGACTTTGACACTAGTGCAAGTAAGAGCATATGACACCCAGTAGAAGCATCGGGAAAATGAAATAAATTCCATCTCTCATCCCTCAGTGTACTTTTCCAATAATTCAATAGGAAGTACTTCTTCCCTTCCTGTGCCCATCACAAATGTGCCCTGAGCAGTCTAGCAGCTCATCTCTGCTATCTGCTAATAGTCATTGCTTCTAGGTTATTTTAATGAAGCAGAAAATTCCACTTCAGGAAGTTTCCTCACCATCAGACTAAAATGTACTGTGCTGCTCTTGTTACTATTAGTTCTGTTTACTTATAGAGATAATGGAAGCTTTGATGGAACAAGGTTTGGAAATAGGGTGGATTCCCAGAGCTAGTTGTCAAAGCTGGCTCATGAGCAGATTGCAAGCTGGGTGAAAGAGGAAGGAGGAAGGAGAATAAGTAAATACGCCCAGTGAGGCCTGGGATTCATTAAGTCCTCATTAGTTATGAACCATGATCCTTAAAGACAGAGAACACACTGCCTTTGACAATGAGAAGGCATCAGCAATGCAAGAAAGAAGTAGACCTCTTGAATGTTTGTAGATCAACTACATATCAGACCCCAGGTATGAGGGTACCAAGGTAATCAGGATGTAGTTTCTGCTTGAAGGAAGTTCATGTTCTAGAAGGAAAAGTTTAAGGCAATGAATATACAAATGAATATATTAAGAAGTTAATTTCATCAGAAAGATAACCACCACATACGTGGAACCTGTATTTATATGTCTGTATGTGTATGTGTGTGTGTGAGAGAGAGACAAAGACAGAGAGAAACAGAGACTGAGAGAAGCACATTAATATGTATGTATGCTATATAGGTCATAAAGGATCATGAGAAAGGAGAAAGAGCTCTTAATAGACATGGAAAATATTTAATAACAGAATGCATGCAATGGGAAAGTAGACACTGGAATTAATTGGGAAGAGGGAACCAGCAGGAGAGGAAAAGGAGTATGGAAAAGGCCAGTGGAGGATGGGACTAAATCAGAACAAGTATAAAGACCATATGTATGAAGATGCTAAGATAAAACTGATTACTTGAAATACTAAAAGTTCATTAAAAGATAATTTTAAGTTCTCAGAAGTATGAAAAGTGGTGGCTGACAAAGTAGGAACTATTTGTGGCACATATCAGGAGTGGGATCTTAGGCAGAGATCTTTGAATTGAGAGCTGGGAAATCCAGGAAACACTGTGAAAATCCGATGGAGAAGATTCAGATAAAAGAAACAGTCATTAGAGAGCCTCTGAAATTAAATAAAAAAGATGCAAATTTCAGTGAGCAGAGAGAAAAATCAATGTGGCTTGAGCAGCTAAACAAGTGAGAGAATGGAGCAGAGTAAAATTTAAAAGTCAGCTCATATAGGATTTTATGAATCCTGCAAGGAGACTGGGTTTTGTTCCTAGAGTGTAAGTCATGGTCAGCTGAGAAAAGAGTAGAAATGGCTTTATGCGTCAGCACTTTCTTTCTAGCTCCTTGGAGGGTAAGACCCTTAAGCAGAGGTGGGAACATGAAGCTGCTGTATCGGTCTAGGGAAAGATGGTGATCGGAGGTGCAGACAGAAAGGACAAGTAGACTGGAGACATATTTTAGTGAGAGATGGAATGTGACATTGAGTTTCCCTCTGCCAAATATGTAGAAATAATAATGGGAGGACAGCAAATGGGAAAAATTGAAGAAAATAGGATTGTTCTGGTGAACTATGTACACTCGCATTTAAAACCACTGATTTATGCTAAATGCAAAAACTGTCAGAGGTTCAAAAAGTGAGTGGCGCTTGCAGAATAAAGAACACATCAATTTGTTTTCAATTGTTGACTACATTTTCCTTTCCAGCTTCCAATTTGCAAACCCAGATTCCTTCATCTTCATCCCAGTGTATGTATGGAACTTCCAATCAGTATCCAGTGCAAGATAATCTGGACTCCAATGAAGCAAGCAGTAGAGAAATGGTGTCCTCTTTACCACCCATCAACACTGTGTTTATGGGGGCAGCAGCTGGAGGCACCTAAATGAACAATGCAGTTGAAACTCAAAAATCTCTGTTTCACCAATGTCATTATCCACTCCCAGCTGCCATGACAGAAAAGAAGGTGGAATATGCAGTGGATGAACATTTTTTTAGGTCGCTGATACTTTTTACAACTCCGTAGTGAATGGAAATAACTTGTATTGCACACACATAGGCTAAAATGTGAAGTCATTATTTACCATAACTTTAAAAACTATCAGTGAAGCCAATGGAAATTTGAAGATGCAAACATTACAAAGATATAATATTTCACTTTCTAATTTATTGAAAAATCTCTACGTTTCTTCATCTTTGGTTTCTAAAACAAGAAAAGTATATTCAATGCCTTCACAATATCTTTAATTTATTTGGATCTCATAATCATTGTTTACTATCACTTATTTGACAAAATGTCAAATGTCTATGTTCTACCTCCTATGGAAATGTTTACAAGGTCAAGACTTAATTGTTTGCAGCCTAGACCAAAGCGGATTGATCTTCTATCCCTGTGCATTAGTGTGATTTCTGTTACATAGCAATGTTCCAATTCTATGTAACTGAATAGAAATGATAAACACTTTCCTTCTTTATTTAAAATGATAAGAGGAAATAAAAAGAATGTATGGACATATTTTTAAAGGTGTGATTATTCTTGAGATAGGTGCTGTTTCTGAAAAACATGGGGATTTGCAGGCCGAAGTACTTTGGGTCTGACATGAAAGAACCAATAAAGCTTGCTGTTTACCTCACTACAGTTCAAGAGTGTTTCTATATCAGACTCGTGCCTATAAATGTTAAGAAATTAGGTTTAGATTGTTTGAGTTTTCTTGTATTTAAAAGCAGTTATTTATTGAGTACTTTGGTAACAAATTGGAAAGAAAGAAATTGGAAAGTTGATCCTCAGGGATCATCTGGATGCAAAGGCTAGTTCAGAAAGGAATTATGTGTAAGCGAATCCAACTGATATCACCATCTATCTACATCTGCTTCTTTTTCTTTTCCATATGTTGTGGCTCTAAGATTCATGGACTATACTAGAACACTTCCATTAACTGTACAAAAAAATCTCTTGTAATCTTATGATGGACCTCTTACTGTTTGTGTAGAGAATTGAGTTATGCCATAGCCTCCAGGCGCATCATAAGATCTGTTAGTGCCAAATATCCATGAGATGTTGTGGTTTGAGAAAATAAACTGTGCAATTGTTTTCAACAAGAAATAAACAGAAAAAAAATAAAATTAAAAAAAAACCTGAACATTAAAAAAAAAGAAAAAAGAAATAAACAATTGCTTGTGGACTTGTTGGCATTTGCTTAGTATGCCCACTTAGCAGCATACAATATGATCTAATAAAGAAGCAGAGAAAGTTTGCAGTATTAACAAATTACAAAAAAAAAAATATGAAGCTAAGTGTTCTATTCCTTTCAGTAATAATATGGTGTGATTACAAAGAAGGATTGAACTACAGGCTTGGAATGAAATAACAGCACTACAGAATGTTTGAACATAATTCTTGTGAGTTAGGAACGACACTTTCCAAGGCATATTCAGAATTTTCAAATGCTATGTTATATAACATAGGAAATATAAAAAATGAGGATATTCTGCGATACCTTTAAAATATCCTTGAATGGGGATAAAGGGGAACACTGGTAGAAAATTAAAGCTTAAAGATTTGAGGGTAGAGAAATAGCATTGAATGAATGATGTTCTAGGAACATCTAGCAGCTCTATGTGGGGAGAGACAGTTCGGTTAGGGGAGTCTTTAACCTGAACAGTATTTGGAAGACTATTTCATATACTTTCCCAGCAGATGAGTGCAGATAAAAGGAGATGTGAGAGACATAAGAGTATTTTCAAAAACACATGAGCATACTTTCAGACAACATAGTGTGTTATTATTCTCTAGGCTTATTTGCAAGGTGTCAAGTGGAAGTAGTTGACCATGGAGTGTACAGAAACCCAAAAGACAGGTGAGAAGGATCTCAGAGCTTCCTGTGCTCCAAGCTGACACTGGCTCCAAGACAAAACACATGACTAACTTTCCCTTTGTCCCAGAGAATGGTGTTGCAGTTTTGTTTGTTACATGTGTGACAGTGTTTCCCAATCCTGCTGGCATTCACACAAGATGGCTCTGCTTTATGTAACTAGTCTTATTTGTTATACGTAGCTTAAAGTCCCTGGCCCCCAAACATTAAGTTCCAATAGAACTGCCTTCTTGTATCATATTTCCAAATGCCTCTAGATAGGCAGTAAAGTGATTCAGAGGAGAGAAGCCTTAACCTGGGAGAATAGGAGACCATGAGATGCATATTTCTCTATCTCTGGTTGCACTCAGCATTTAAAAAGTTGTTCCTGGAGGGGACGGGAACTCCACAAGCAGAGCAACAGAACAAGATAATTTGAACACAGGGAACTTCACAGAGACTCATACTCCAACCAAGGACTATTCGTGGAGATAACCTAGAACCCTTGCACAGATGTAGCCCATGGCAGTTCAGTGTCCAAGTGGGTTACCTAGTAATGGAAAGAGGAACTGCCTCTGACATAATCTGATTGGCCTGCTCTTTGATCACCTCCCCTGAGGGGGGAACAGCCTTACCAGGCCACAGTAGAGGACAATGCAGCCACTTTTGATGAGAACTGATAGACTAAGATCAGAAAGGAGAGGAGAACCTCCCCTATCAGTAGACTTGGGGACTGGCATGCATGCAGAAAGGGGAGGGAGGGTGGGATCGGGAGGGGAGGAGGGAGGGGCTTATGGGAGGATACAAAATGAATAAAGTGTAATTAATAAAATAAAATAAAATAAAATAAAAAAGTTGTTCCTTATGTAAACTTGTACAACCACTCTGGAAATCAATCTGGTGCTTTCTCAGACAACTAGGAATAGCGCTTCCTCAAGATCCAGCCATATCACTCCTAGGCATATATCCAAAAGAGGCTCAAGTACACAAAAAGGACATTTGCTCAACCATGTTTGTAGCAGCTTTATTTGTAATAGCCAGAAGCTGGAAACAGCCCAGATGCCCCTCAACTGAAGAATGGATGCAGAAACTGTGGTACATCTATACAATGGAGTATTACTCAGCAATGAAAAATAAGGAAATCATGAAATTTGCAGGTAAATGGTGGGACCTGGAAAGGATCATCCTGAGTGAGTTGTCCCAGAAGCAAAAAGACACACATGGTATATACTTACTCATATAGACATACAACATAGGACAAACCCACTAAAATCTGTGCATCTAAAGAAACTAAGCAAGAGAGAGGACCCTAACTAAAATGTTCAATCCCCACCTGAAAGGCAAAGAGGATGGACATCAGAAGAAGAAGAAAACAGGAAACAACCTAGGAACCTGCTACAGAGGGCCTCTGAAAGCCAGAAGAAGAAAACAGGAAACAAACTAGGAACCTACCACAGAGGGCCTCTGAAAGCCTCTGCCCTGCTGACTATCAAAGCAGATGCTGAGCCTGATGGCCAACTGTCGGGCAGAGTGAATGGAATTTTATGTAAGAAGTGGGAAATAGTAAGAGCTGGAGAGGACAGGAACTCCACAAGGAGAGCAACAGAACAAGAAAATTTGAACACAGGGAACTTCACAGAGACTCATACTCCAACCAAGGACTATTCATGGAGATAACCTAGAACCCCTTCACAGATGTAGCCCATGGCAGTTCAGTGTCCAAGTGGGTTACCTAGTAATGGGAAGAGGGACTGCCTCTGACATAATCTGATTGGCCTGCTCTTTGATCACCTCCCCCTGAGGGGGGAGCAGCCTTACCAGGCCACAGTAGAGGACAATGCAGCCACTTTTGATGAGAACTGATAGACTAAGATCAGAAAGGAGAGGAGAACCTCCCCTATCAGTGGACTTGGGGAGGGGCATGCATGCAGAAAGGGGAGGGAAGGTGGGATCGGGAGGGGAGGAGGGAGGGGCTTATGGGAGGATACAAAATGAATAAAGTGTAATTAATAAAAAAAATTTTAAAAAGTTTAAAAAAAGAATTATTTGTCTTATTATCTTGCAATAATTTGTTATCTATGTATTTTTCTTCCTCATTTACTACCCCAGGGGGGGAAAAAAAAAGAAAAAAAAAAGTTGTTCCTTCATACGTCTAAGGCCTGGATGCTCAAGACATTTTGGAACATATTTTTGTTAATTTTAATTACCATATAAAGATCTTGTGTGGCCTTCAAGTGAACTTTGTGGAAGTTTTGTAGTATTCATTATATATTTTTTTTTTAAAAAGTAGCCATTCAAGCTATTGCTTGCATAAAATAAAAACATTAAGGCTATAATTCCAAGTTTTTTTTTAAATGCTTCATCTATAGCTCAACTTTTAGGGATTTTCTTTTCAAATTGTACATGACTGTGGCCACCGTTAGTTAAAGAAATGTAAGCGTTCCAATTTATTAAGTGAATCATTAACAATGTTAAAATCAAGAACAAGGATAGCTGCTAAAAAACCAGCTGTTTCTTCAACACTGAATCACTGATCAGAATGGACCTGGTTTATTTTCCTCTCTCCAGGTAGTTTTCTACTAGAAAAAAAGAGAGATCACTCAAGCTATACATTCCCCAAGTATATTTTCCAATAAAATGTTGCGAACTTTTGCAGTTTCAAGACAAATTCCCATGGCAGTTTTGATGCAAAACAAATAAACAAACTGCAAAATCTCTCTCTTTGTTCCTGCTTTAAAAGAAGAGAATCTGAGAGATGCTGAAAGCTTCACCCAAATGAGAGCTATGGAAATAGGGTTGGTATGATGTTTAAGGGGCAAGTATGCCAGTATCTAATGCCAGGCCCAGGCTGTAAATATCTTGTGATGTGTGGGATAGATTTACCCATTAAAGAACATTTCTACTTCAAAAAGCCAGGAACACTTTTATGGATAAAGGAAACTAGACTGGTAGACTGTGAGATTAAGTTCCCCGCCAAACTTTGCCTAATAGGAGATTTCTGTATTAGACAGCCTCTAACCAACTCAGTTATGTGCTTCGGAGGGTGACTGTGACAGCCCAATCCCAAGAAACAGGCAGGTGAAGGTGGAGGATCAGGTAAAAGCTAAGTTGTGAAAGGGGCTCCAAAATGGTAAGGGAGCAAAATGTGGGCTCCTTCCAATGGGACACTGAGAGGACATTTGCCCAGACATGCCACAGAACAATGGCACAACATTTGTGTCACCCTGACCAACGTCAAGAATGGCTGTTTTTCTGGGCTCATAGCATTTGCCCACCAAACGTTGCATGGTGCTGTCTTTGTTCAGCTTTTCAGAATACAGCAGCCTCAGTGGTACTTTCCGCCCACTACGGTGTGTAAGTCTTCTGAAAATAAAGCTGACCAGCAGTGCATTTTACGCTGATGCATTATATTTTTGACAAACTGAATCTCTTCTCATGCAAATACAATCCACAACAGTATAAACATAAATGGCCCTAAGTTTTTCTCAATTTAAGTTTATTCTTAACTGATAACACAAAAGAATGAAAGTTGGTGACATTGAAGTGATACTAAATAAAGTTTTCTTTATATACACATTATTACATCAACCTCAGTCGGTCTAAACACATATTTCTGCTCAAGCATATATCATTATTAATGATGAGAACTTTCAGATTTACTCATCCTACCTCTTCTCACCTGAGTACTAGGGATCGAATGTGGGGCCTTGCACATGAGAAGTAAGAGCTCTGCCTCCGAGCTACATCTCTAACCTTTTCCCCACCTGCTTGCAGTTCTTGAAAGTCAATCTAGGCAGTTGCATTCTCCTTCTCCGTGCCTCTAAAAATCATAAAGTAAGGGAAAGAGGAGGGAAGGAAAGGAGAAAGAACACTTTTGACATGAATAAATTCTGAAACTCAAACCCAAAGTTTCCAAGTTGCTGCTGTTTGTTGTTTTAAGTAGGAAGCATATGAGGGTGATATTTTTTTTTTTGGCCCCTTTCTTGTACTTCATCTATGTGGGAATATTCAGGGCCTGCTCTCATAAGGTAGCTGGATTCTAGTAGAGACATCTAGTAGAGACATATTGTTGTAACTGTTATAGATTGTGTTTTTATACTTGCATCTAGCTATCTGAATTTGGGGCGATTGTAGATGTAGGTGCTAATTTTGGAGTTTCTCTTTGTTAGGTGGGTGTTTTGTTCCTTGGGTTCTGTTTCCTCTCTGGATTCTCAGACTGTGGATTACTATGTGTTGCCTGTTTTGCTGACCTGTTAAGCTGGTATATTCATAGGTAATCACTGCTGGTGTTGAAGATTGTGATACAGGAAGGAGTGGGGGAGGGCATCAGAAGGGTGTAGTTTGGGCAGTCTACAGGAGAGGTGGGTAGTGGAGAAGGTGGGCAGGGAGGCCACAGCTGGTGATCTGTTGCAGCTCACTGTTTTTTTGGCAGGAGTGATCTGCAGTTGAGCAGGGTGGAAAGGGATCTTACAGGACTTCAGTGTTCTATTTAACAAAGAGAGACGTTAGTTTCCATTTAATCACCACAATATCTCCGAGCTCTTGTTAGCAAACTGTTGACACTGAAGTGTGGCAGCAGATGTATAATCCATGTTAAGTTATAGAAATTTCAGCAAAGACCTTACAGACCAGCAAACAATGGTGACTATGGAAAATAAGACATTTTGTTCTTTGGGAAAGATAAGAAATATTGAATTTATATGAAAGGTCATTGTATCATCTCGTTCAATTATTGAACTTTAAATTAAATCTCCAGGTTTATAAATGGCAGAGTACACTCTGTCCCAAAAACACATTGACCAAGTGAAAATCCTTCTCAGTCCCTCCTTTATTTTAGGGACAAATGGTTTAAAAACATGCTATAAGTGTACTATGATGAATATAGTCACTAATTTTTAAGTTATTTAATGTTTAAGGAGAATTTTATTTTGTTTGTCTTGATAAAAGTTTTCCCAGTAGTGTTCTATGTTCTCAGATTCTTTTATACTTATTTTGAGATAGGATTTTACTAAGATGCCCATGCTAATGTCATGAACCCTGTCTCAGCATCCTGAATGCTGGGATATCTGGCATCCACTGTCTTGCCTAAGTAAATCTCTTCAAAAATAATTTTAGCCAATGCAACCAACTTTTAATAAAATTCTGTGTTCTATGTATGTGTGCAGGGCATGTGTGTCGTCCTCATTGCATAGATGTGTAAGGGCGCTCATGTGCATGTCTGGGTGTGCATGTGGAGAGTAGAGATTGAAGTTGGGTATTTTTCACTATTGTCCTCCACTTTGATTTTTTGAGGCAGAGTCTTTCTTTAAACCTTAGGTTCACCAACTGGCTGGACCAGCCAACTAGTAAGCTCCAGGGATCCTCTCCTCTCCAGGGCTAGGATTACACATACTCATCACCATTTCTGGCTTTTTGTGTGGGTGCTGGAGATCAAACTCGGGTCCTCATATTTTCTGGCAAGCACTTTACTGCTTGAGCCCCCTCTCCATCCCCTACATTCTCTATTATTCATCCACAAGTTCAAAATTAGACTACTTCTTTTGAAAAACACACTTAAATAACGAAGAAAAAGATTCAGGCACACTTTTGTGTATTGCTGGTGTTATTCATACCCTAAAGCTGAAAATGAAGAAGCCCAGACCGAGATCTCTTAGGCAATGCTGTGGCTTCACACACAGATTTTCTTAAGATAGTTATGGAACCTCCAAGGAATCAGGGAACACATTTTCCAAAAGTGAAAAATTAACTACTCCATATGATATCTGCTCTAAAGTAAAGAGAAACTATTCCCTTTATTAGTCAAAAACAAGGGTGCTGTTCGCACCAATCAATAGTAACCATGAGGGCCAGAGATTTACAGCCTTCAAGCATCTTTAAACACACTGAAGCAAATATGAGCTTTGTGGGCAGTTTGGTAATCAACATTTGTCATTTGGATTTGTGTACTTTAGCTTATTAATGCTCTGCACATGACCTCTATGGAAAATAAAACTGTTCCCATATTTCAGATTACAAAGTGGCAAGACCTCTTGCCTTTGTATGTGTGTATATGGGGTGATGTTTGTGCTGTTTCACACACATGCGCTTTTTCATTCATTATTCATTGTAAGGACACCTGTACAATTCATACCATCCATTTTGACTTTCTGTTGTTTGAGGAAACCACTTTGAGCCTACAGACTGTACCTGGAAGTGGTGCTTCTGTGTTTTCAAGGGAAGCCAAGTAGTCACTTGCCTGGCGGTTAGAGACCAGCAGAGAAAGCCCTCTGAAGGCACACCTCCACTAGAAGAGGAAATAGTACCTGGCACAGCTATGTTTCTAATATGCGTGGCTGTTCCCTAAAGAAAAAAAAAATACAAGAGAAAGAGGCTAGGAACTGACCAGTAAATCCTATCCTGAGGATAGGATTTGGCCATTAACACACTGTAGCCTGACTAGTAAATCCTACCCTGCTCCTCTCCAAGCACAACTTCAGTACTAAAAGGTACAGTGATCTAGCCCTGTGCCCCTGAAGCTTGTGCTGGTTTGCTGGAGGGAGCAAGATGCATCAGAAGACGTGGCCAAGCCCAAAGTGTTCTGAAGAAAAAGAGCTTCTCAAGTCCTAGACTCACCTCTTCAGTGGCACAGAAGTGAATTCCTGGCTTCTCATTAAGAGATAAAGCCAAAATTGATGCAAGAATATAATTTCAAAGTAGAACAAACACATATAGCTCTTTATTTTTGTTAATTGTTAGTTTAACATACAAAACAATGGGTTTCATTATTGTATTTTCATATACTTGCGCCATTTAAACATAGCAATTTAAAACATGACAGAAGTCAGCAGATCTGCGTTAGGGATTTCATTAGTGTATGACAAGTTAGGTAAAACTTCTTAGATGCTCATTTTCCGCATCTGAAAAGTGAGATAATTGAGCTAGTTAGCACCCTGGTTCCCAGTATGTCCAGTCTCCATTAGTGCTGGCTGTTACCATTGCAATAGAATCATAGAATCAGTGAGTGCAAAGTGTTCTTTTTTTAAGGGGAGAGAAAAGGGCTTATTTGGCTTGTATGTCCACAACATTGTTCATCAGAGGAAGTCAGGACAGGAACTTAAACAAGGCAGGATCCTGGAGGGAGGAGCTGATGCAAAGAACACGGGGGAAGAGTGCCTTCTTACTGGCTTATTCCCTCTTGGCTTGCTCAACCTGAGTATTATAAAGAATCCAGGCCACCATCCCTGGAGAGGTTTACTCACTCTGTACTGGGCCCTTCCTGATTAATCATTAATTAAGAAAATGCTCCACAGCCTTGCCTACAGACCAGTCTTATGGATGAGTTCTCTCTGTCTCTGTCTCTCTTTCTCTGAATATAGATGCTTTCTCATACAATATATCCTGATTATACATTTCCCTCTCTTCATTCCTCCCAGTTCTTTTCCACATCCACTCCCATCCAGATCCACTCCCTCTTTTTTTCTTTCATTAGAAAGGAACAGACTTCCAAGAAACAACAACCAAACATGACAAAAATAAAACATAAGATGTAGCAAAAAAGTATTGTATCAATGTTGGACACAGAAACCTAACAGGAAGAAAAGAGTACCAAGAGCAGGAACAAAAGTTTGAGACCCACTTGTTCGCAAAGTGAAGAGTTCCATAAAAATACTAAGCTAATGGCTATGATATGTATGTAGAGGACCTGGTGTAGATACTTCTCAGTCCTGGGCTTGCTGTTTCACTCTCTGTGAGCTCATGTGTGCCTTCTTTAGTTGATTCAGAGGGCCATGTTCTCCTGGTGTCCTCTATCCCTTCTGACTCTTGTAATATTTCCCCATCCTCTTGGGTGAGATCCCCTATGATCTGAGGGGAGGGATTTGATAGAGACTTCCCATTTAGACTCTCTGCATGTAGTCTAGCTGTGGGTCTGCATCTATACCCATCTGCTGCTAGAGGAAATCTGACTGAATAAGACTACTAATGTGTGGTCTTACCCTAGATCTCTGGGCTGCCTAGTCTCTGGTTTTTGTTTACCTAAGCAGTATCAGGTATGGGTTCCTTCTTATGGAATCAGCCTTAAGTCAAATCAGATATTGGTTGGCTACTCCCACAAGTTCTGTGCCACTATTGCCCTAGCATATTTTTCAGAAAGGACAGATTTTAGGTCTAAGGTTTTATGGCTGAATTGATGTCCACATATCTCTCTTGCTAGCCTACAGAGCACCACCTTCCCACACAAACTCTTCACTCTTAGAACATAGGAGTGAAAGCTCCATGTAGGTACCAGCTCAACTTCTCCATGACCAATGAATTCTGTGGATGTTTCCTCATCAGTGGGGCCCATTGTCAGTTTGAGAAGAGCAACCCTTTATCTTAGCATTAGGCTCAGTTGTTTGTGTTTTCCATGGGAAATTGTTGGTCAACAACTCAATTGAATGCAACTCAGTCCCACTAATGGCTATGAGAGATGGCCATTAACACACTGTATTGTATCCCCCATTACTAGGATTCTTCACTAGAGACTGAGGTTGGATTTCTTAATATTGTTTAAATTTGACTTTATCACGGAATATCTTATTTTATCAATCTATAGTGATGGAAAGTTTTGCTGGGAATAATCGTCTGGATAGGCATCTGTGATCTCTTACACTCTGCAAAGCATCTCTCCAGGTTTTCTGGCTTTTTGAGTCTTCATTGAGAAGTCAGGTGTTATTCTGATTCATCTGCCTTTATATATTACATGCTTTGTTCCCTTGCAGCTTTTAATATTCTTTCTTTGTTCTGTATGTTTAGTATTTTATCATGTGGCAAAAAAACTTTTTTCTGGCACAGTCTATATGGTATTTTGTATGCTTCTTTATGTTTATAGGCATCTTTCTTCAGGTTAGAAAAATTTTCTTCTATGATTTTCTTGAAATATTTTCTGGGCCTTTGATCTGGAATTCTTCTCCTTTATTCCTATTACTCTTGGAGTTGGCCTTTCCACAGTGTCCCAGGTTTCCTGTATGTTTCGTGCTAGGAATTTTTTTAGATTAAACATGTTCTTTGACCATTTCTTCTATTGTATCTTCAATGTCCGAGTTTTTCTCTTCCATCCCTTGTATTCTATTGGCAAAACATGCCACTGTAGTTCCTATTCAAATTTCTAAATTTTTCTTTTCCTGAATTTCTTCAGTTTTTTTTCATTGCTTCTATGTCATTTTCAAGTCTTGAACAATTAACTTGTTTCCTTCAACAGTTTGTATTTTCTTGACTTTCTTTAAGGGATTTATTTATTTCCTTCTTTTGTTTGTGTTTTCCTGGGTTTCTTTAAGGGGCTTATTTTTTTTTTTGACCTCTGTACTTACTTTACAACCACAACAATGAAAATTGTGCACAATTTTTGTGAAAGAATAAAGCAAAAATGCCAAGAATATAAGCCCAAAAATATTGTCAAGATTTCATCAAGATAACTAAGGAAACTCAACTAAGAAAAATGTGAGGTAGACCAATGTTACCCATGATTGTATACATATAGAAATTAAATAAACACAAATGTCACAACTCCCACAAAAATAACTCCGCTACACTGTTCAAATTACCTGCTAGGTACTAGTGATCTTTTTTCCAAACAGAGTCCCCATGCTCTAGACCTCTCTCTGTAAATGGAGGTCCCCAGTAAGGTGGGCTATGGTGCTATAGTCCCTCATGCCCCCTAGTGATTGCAGTTAAACTGAGTCCCACTGATGCCCATAAACAAAACAACTTTGAATAGTAATTTTATGTCTATTTCCTGCCATATCTATTACAGCACAGGATGTGAAATCTGCCCCATGTAACTACATAACACCATGAACATTTGAGACACCTCTGCAGCTCCAAAACTCCTCTTAACCCTGAAATTGAGTTCTTTAAGGGGTTTATTAATTTACTCTTTAAGGACCTTTATTGTCTTAGTATAGTTAGTTTTAAAGTCTTTTCCTTGTGCTTCAGATATGTTGGAAAGTTGAGGGCCTACTCTGGTAGCATGGCTGGGTTCTAGTGGGGCCACCTTTCTCTGGCAGTTATGATCTTACACTGGTCATCTGGATTTGGGATGATTATAAATCTAATTTCTGGGTTTGTCTTTGTTGGGTAGGTGTTTTGTTTCTTGGTTTCTGTTTTCTCTCTGGATTTTCAGAGAATGTGATGGTTGTGTTTCCTATTTTACTGTCCTGCTCAGCTGGGTGATGTTTGAGGTTGGGATACAGAGATGAGTGTGGAAAAGGATGTTAGGAGGGGATGGTCTGTGGGATCTGCAGGAGATGTAGTGGGGAAGGGGTTGCAGCTTGTGATCTGTTGCATCCCTAGTTAGAGACTGGGGCAGCCCTAGTTAGAGAACGAGGTCTGGGGGGAAAAAGAGGGGAGGGGTCTGTAGGCAGCCTACCTGGTTTTCCTGGCAGGTGTGGCTTGTTTTTGAGCAGGAAGAGCCTGCTTGAGTTGGGAGCTGGGATAAAGGGACAAGCAGGGGCAGAGATTTTAGGAGGGGATGGTTCTTGGGATCCACAGGAGATGTGTACAGAGGGCAAGGGAGGTTGCATCTCGTGGGCTGTTGCAGTGCTAGCAACAGGGGATTGAATCTGGGGGAACAAAGAGCAAAGAGAGTCTACAGGCAGCCTCATGAACAGTTTGGGGTCTTTTTGTAAAATGTAGACTACACTCTTGCTGGAGTTCTCTAATAAGAGACTCTAAATAATAATTTGTTTTGTGCAAATAAAGTAAAGTGTAAGATCTAGTAAATCATTAACTTCTACACAGTCATTCTGAAAAATCAACCCTCACAGATTAAAAAATGGTTTGAAAACAAAATGACAAACAATATGCAAAAATAATTTGCTTTTATATGTATTTTACTGATATCATTCTATGATATTAATTTTTCCATGACTAGTCAGTAGTCATTTGAGGAGCAGTGTCACTGTCTATTTCAGGTGGTTTTATCTTCCACAGATACGGAATAATCAGAAAACATCAAATTTTTAGTGAAATATTCTACAAGTGAGAAAATATTTTTCCTCCTTTTGAAATGCCATTAAGTATTTTAAAAATTATAACTGATTAATGTGGATGGGAGGGGATGTGGGAGAAGATAGGAGGAGTAGGGGAAGAAAAATCTATTTGCAATAAGAGGAAAAATACATAACTGATTAAACAGACAATTAAAAATTACTCAGTTGCCGGACATTTCTAATGCCTTTTTAACTATAAATTTAGGGACAAGATGTGCTCTGTTCTCTTTTTCACAGTTATAAGGAAAACCTTTGCTCAAACCAAAAACCATTTTCTAGGCCACTAAGCTGCATGTCAGCAGTCATTGCTGAAAACACCCCTAGGTTTTCTGCAAACACCTCTATGTGCACATCACAGACATTTGCCTTCTTCTGGATCCCATTCTCACCATGTGGCTTGACCTTGTGATACTGTGGAAGTGACAAACCTGAGGTAATGTGAAATCTCCCAGATGCCCTCCTTTCTGCTCATTTCATTCCTATAATTATGTGTTTGAGCTCACTCACCTGTTTTACATCTCAGGGCAAACTGTCATTGCCTATCAGGGTGATGTTTTTAGTCTGAACTCCATCAGTCCTTCCATCACTTCCCGAGGGATCTATCTAGCTTAAGTACAAATCATGCCTCTACTTAAGATCCTTCACTTGTTCCCCTCTGGCCTTAGAACAAGGCCCACACTTTGTGTGTCTAAAGCTTTCCCATAACTTTCCTACTTGGTGCTAATATTAAATAATGAAATGTATGTGCGTTGGGGGGAATTTGTCTGCAATTTGAAGGCTTATAGGAGTTTCTGACAGCAAAGGGAATCACTCTGCTATTACAGGACTTGCATTGTGTGTTGTGGACCAGCTTATTAAGTGTCGGAGTGGGAATGACAAATGGTCAATAGAGCCCGAAGCACTTATAAAAATCAATAACTTTGATGGCTATAAGATATTTCAGGACATTAGCATCTGATATAAACTACATTGAAAAGAAAACATTATTTAATGGAAGCTTTAGGCTCAATTTGGAGTCTTTGTAATGTGAGGCAAGAAGCTGATGGCTGACCTTGACATAAAGTCTAAGAGCAGACACATAAAGCTGAAGCAGAGATGAGAAAGTATATAATATATACACACACAAAACAGGTTATTTACTTTGCATCCCAGATGTAGCCCCCTCCCTCATTTCCTTGCAATCCCATCCTGCCTCCTTCATCTCCCTGTTCCTCTCTAAGTCTACTGATAGGGGAGGTCCTCCTCCCCTTCCATCTGACCTTAGTTTATCAGGCCTCATCAGGACTGGCTGCAATGTCCTCCTCTGTGGCCTAGCAAGGCTGCTCCTCCCTCGCCAGGTGGGGGGAGGTCAAAGAGCTGATGGGAATGTAAACTTGTACAACCACTTTGGAAATCAATCTGACGCTTTCTCAGAAAATTAGGAATAGTGCTTCCTCAAGATCCAGCTATATCACTCCTAGGCATATATCCAAAAGATGCTCAAGTAAACAATAAGGACATTTGCTCAACCATCTTCATAGCAGCCTTATTCCTAATAGCCAGAACCTGTAAACAACCCAGATGTCCCTCAACAGAGGAGTGGATACAGAAACTGTGGTACATTTACACACTGGAATACTACTCAGCAATTAAAAACAGAGATGAGAAAGTTAACACGTGAGAATTCGATTAACTCAGTGAAGTTTATCATTCTTCCTTAGGCCTCTCTTGAGCCTGAAGGATCCTTGTTAACATTCTAAACAGAGGTTCTGTTCCCTAAGTCCTTCCTGAAACCCCAAAGCCTCCCCCATAGACTCCCTTTCTAATCCCACAACAGGTATATATATTAAACACATGCTTGTACCTTTTCTCGGGAGACAGATGGTAGGATGCTCGCTAGAACACTATTCTTACTAGCAAGGTATTGCCACAATTTAAACTGAGACCAACAAATACATAGAGTTTTAAACGAACAAACATACATTCAGTGTAACACTACAATTCACGAAAAAGTAATAAAATCTACATAGAGGAACAAAATTAAATTGAAAATATTGACAAAAGAGTTCAAACGAATAATTTTAATAGCTATATATATTTTTCAACCATAAAAGTATTATTTTTAAGCATCTATGTTATGAAAGTATAAACGAGATTGTGCTGTATGTGTGTACACATAGCCATGCACGTATGCATGTATGCTGTCGGCAGAATAATGATTGCTTTTGAGGGAGGAAGAGGAGCTGGAAAGATATCCCGCTAGTTAAGAGCGCACTCTAAGTACTGCTCTTGCAGAGGGCTGGGATTCATCACCAACTCCAGCTCCAGAAAAATGAGGCACCTGAATTTCATGTTCACATACACATCATTAAAAGTAACAAAATAAATATGTTTTTTTTAAAAAGAGAAGCAAAAAGGAGAGTAGATAATGAGATTAGATTGAGAGTTTAGATTGAGAGCTTAATTTTACGTGAAACACTTTGGTTCTAAGTAAATTTTACAGAATACATTTGTTAAAGTATGACTTCAAATGCCCTGATGTTTGTTATATTACATTCTTTTCAATAAGTTTAAACATTTCCTATTAATTTTTGCTTGAATAATTTTAATATTAACTGCGGAGGAATATTAAAACATTTCTGTGCTATCTGACAAGACTATTTCAATCTGGAGCTGCTTTCTCTTCAGTGAAGCTGTCTTTACCGTCAGTTATTATTCTCGCTGTGGTCTGTCATCTTGACTCCAAACTTGATAGTTTTCTCTTGGTCCAGACCGTCAGATTTTAGAAGCAGCTTCAGTCTGAGGCAAGGTCACTTTCCGCAGTTCAGTTCTCTGAAAAATTCCACCGTCCCCTGAAAATCACAGGCAAGATGTGAAGTAGCCACATACTCGAATTTTTGGCCAATTACGTGAAGCTCTCAACAGGAAGCTCTCACTGAGAAGGGTAGCCTTGGGTGAGTATATGAAATTTAGACGAGGGCAATATGAAGGAAGGTGAGGTCTGATCACCAAAATCAGCACAATAATGACTATTGAACACTAGAATTCAATTCCCAGATGTTCTAAAGAGATGGAGTGACAGTATTCACTCTGAATACCACATTACAAAAGAACATTTTTAAAAAATTAGAAGTATTGGGGGAAAGGAAAAATTACGAATATCTAAACTGCTGAATGATTCCCCGTTTGTTCTTGATAAACTTCAATCATATCTTCCTAAACTGTTGAATGATGCAGCCCACCCCCAGTTTGTTCCTGATAAACTTCAATCACGTCTTCCTCCTCCATCCCCAGTTCTCCTGGAGTGTGGTTATCAGCAATCCTCTGGCCTTCAAAGAGAAACTTCAGTAAATTCACTGAGATACCCTGTCTTTGACTATATGATTCTTTGAGTTTTTTGAGCTGTGTTGTCATTTTCACTTTGAAGTGTATCTCACTTTTACCTTGTCCAATAACTCTGACTTTAATAACTTCTTTCTTATCCTCTAAGGCCGCACATGAACAGTTTGCCTCTTGGTCAGATATGTCCATGATGGCTTCCCCAGGGAGTCACGGTAGCCGCCAGCAGCAGCGGTGCAACAGTAGAATTTCTGAGGTTTACTATTCCGTGTCCTCACAAGAGTCGGAACAGTGGCTGGAGGAACTTCCTATACATCTTGTATCACTTCCGGTTTGCAGAGGGTTTGCGTCACAAGCATACCGGGGAGTTGGGTGTGGTAGCAGGTAGGCAGGAAGGCTGGCGCAGTCCCACATCTAAAGCCACAAGCAAGACGCTGAGCGAGCTCTATTTCATCTTATTTTTAAATTAAAATTTAAAAGTAAGCCATAACAGAGGAGAGCTTGCTTAGTTTTAAAATGAAAATTTCACCCATACTCATTGTTTGGACATTATAGTGGTGAATATACCAGAATTAGTGCTATTAAGAGTTAAAAAGCAAGTGAAATCCCATTAACAATGCTTTTCTTTCTTGAGAGATCAGTTAGGCAGTAGATCAGTTAAGTAGTAATTAATATGCTCTTGGAAAAGATGGTTATGAATAAAAACAAAGGAAATCCCACATACAACCACTCATATATAAAGTCTACATACATGATTTTATTCATAAACACTAATGGATATAAAAATTTTAACACATCTCTGTACAGATTGGTATACACTATTTGTGAACCTTTTTGCTTATATAGTTGATTTTGTGAGACAGTTGTTGGCAGTTGTATAGTCTCTTAACTTAACCGAGTCCCAACTACTGTATCTCCCCACACAGCCCGCAAAAGAGTCTTACTATTTAGCTCAGACTGAACTTGAATTTACAATCCTTCTGCAAAGAGGGGAAGGAGGCTAAAGACTTCCAAATGCTAGAATTATGGCCAGGTATGGCCAGTTGTGTTTGTTGTTTGTGTGTGTCTGAGTGTGTAGGCTATAGGTCGATGTCAGGTGTCCTAGTTTACATTGATTGTCAATTTGACACATCCTAGAATTCCCTGAAAACGGAGTCTTATGTAACTTTTTTTTTTTTTTTAATCAGGTTGTGGGCTATGTGTGTGAGAGTTTGTCACAATTGATGTAGGCAGGCATAGTCCCCTGCAAGTGGTACCATCTTTAATTGGTGTTGGGTTGTCAAGAAAATTAGCTAAACCTGGAATAATAATAATAATAATAATAATAATAATAATAATAATAATAATAA